>NW_027595411.1:67500-72500 GCF_031162955.1 Sander vitreus | reverse complement strand
TGTGTGTGTGTGTGTGTGTGTGTGTGTGTGTGTGTGTGTGTCTGTGTGTGTGTCTGTGTGTGTGTGTGTGTGTGTGTCTGTGTGTGTGTGTGTTACCGTTGGGAGGCTCCTTGTAAACAACACTCTCCAGGCTGAACAGCAGATCTCCAGTTTGAGACGCTGACAGCAAACGCAGCATGAACAACACACAGCAGTTAATTCATTCATTCATTCATTCATTCATTCATTCATTCATTCGACGTCCAATCAGACACATCCACACAGTCCTGGAGACGTCCAATCAGACACACCCACACAGTCCTGGAGACGTCCAATCAGACACACCCACACAGTCCTGCAGACGTCCAATCAGACACACCCACACAGTCCTGCAGACGTCCAATCAGACGTCCTCAAAGAGGAGGGGATACAGCTACGGCCGATGGGATAATATAATAATATGATGTAAATACCATCACCCAGGAAATGAGTTTTAGTTTTAATCCAAACTAGTCGCCACTGTAGCTGTATCCCTCCTAGAACAGCAGGGTCAGGGGTCAGAGGTCAGGGGTCAGAGGTCAGGGGTCAGCCTGTCTCACCTCTGCGTGCAGCTGTCTGCAGGGCCTCCTCGATGCGCTGCAGCTCCCTCTGCTTGACCTCTTGCTGGTAGCGCTCCTCCTTCGCTGCATCGTACTTTATCGCTGCAAACACACACCAAACATTTGATATTCCACCAAGCTGCTGCTTCCAGGCACAGAGAGGCTTTTATTTATTATATATTATATATAGTATAGTTATTACACTGTCATACTGTCTTACATTAGTTATTACACTGTCATACTGTCTTACATTAGTTATTACACTGTCATACTGTCTTACATTATAGTTATTACACTGTCATACTGTCTTACATTAGTTATTACACTGTCATACTGTCTTACATTATAGTTATTACACTGTCACTGTCTTACATTATAGTTATTACACTGTCTCACATTATAGTTATTACACTGTCTTCCATTATAGTTATTACACTGTCACTGTCTTACATTATAGTTATTACACTGTCTTCCATTATAGTTATTACACTGTCACTGTCTTCCATTATAGTTATTACACTGTCACTGTCTTCCATTATAGTTATTACACTGTCTCACATTATAGTTATTACACTGTCTTACATTATAGTTATTACACTGTCATACGGTCTTACATTAGTTATTACACTGTCATACTGTCTTACATTAGTTATTACACTGTCATACTGTCTTACATTATAGTTATTACACTGTCACTGTCTTACATTATAGTTATTACACTGTCTCACATTATAGTTATTACACTGTCTTCCATTATAGTTATTACACTGTCACTGTCTTACATTATAGTTATTACACTGTCTTCCATTATAGTTATTACACTGTCACTGTCTTCCATTATAGTTATTACACTGTCACTGTCTTCCATTATAGTTATTACACTGTCTCACATTATAGTTATTACACTGTCTTACATTATAGTTATTACACTGTCATACGGTCTTACATTAGTTATTACACTGTCATACGGTCTTACATTAGTTATTACACCGTCATACGGTCTTACATTAGTTATTACACTGTCATACGGTCTTACATTAGTTATTACACTGTCACTGTCTTCCATTATAGTTATTACACTGTCACTGTCTTACATTATAGTTATTACACTGTCATACTGTCTTACATTAGTTATTACACTGTCACTGTCTTACATTAGTTATTACACTGTCACTGTCTTACATTATAGTTATTACACTGTCATACTGTCTTACATTATAGTTATTACACTGTCATACTGTCTTACATTATAGCTATTACACTGTCTCACATTATAGTTATTACACTGTCTTACATTATAGTTATTACACTGTCATACTGTCTTACATTAGTTATTACACTGTCACTGTTTTACATTATAGTTATTACACTGTCTCACATTATAGTTATTACACTGTCTTACATTATAGTTATTACACTGTCATACTGTCTTACATTACAGTTATTACACTGTCATACTGTCTTACATTAGTTATTACACTGTCACTGTCTCACATTATAGTTATTACACTGTCTTACATTATAGTTATTACACTGTCATACTGTCTTACATTATAGTTATTACACTGTCTCACATTATAGTTATTACACTGTCTCACATTATAGTTATTACACTGTCACTGTCTTACATTATAGTTATTACACTGTCATACTGTCTTACATTATCGTTATTACACTGTCTTACATTATAGTTATTACACTGTCTTACATTATAGTTATTACACTGTCATACTGTCTTACATTATAGTTATTACACTGTCTTACATTATAGTTATTACACTGTCATACGGTCTAACTACAGTTATTAACTAACTAAGTAATTAACTAGTTATTATCTACAGTTATTAACTAGTTATAAACAAAAGTTATTAACTAGTTATTAACTAGTTATTCACTAGTTATTAACTACGGTTATTAACTAATTATTTAGTGTTAATTTCGTCAGACGAGACGAAATATGTTCGTCAGCGACCTTATTTTCCACGACTAAGACGGGACGATGACGAGATTGCACCAATGTCCAAAAACGCTGACTAAGATTAAATGAACGTGCTGTAGAGCCCTGGCTCTTATCTAACATGTGTCTGTGTACGATTGTATTTGCATGAAGGAAGAGGATCGATATAAAACCAGACGCATTTAACAAAGTTGCATTCAGCAAAAACCATTCAAGTGTATTTTGTCAGGTAATTATGACATTTATGACCAATATTTGAGATGTGAGAAACACTATTTGACTGAAATGGTTATCAGAAATAATTTATTTAAAAAAAGACTAAAACATTTTGACTAAAACTAGACTAACAAAAAAAGATATGTGAATGACTAAATATGACTAAAACTAACAGGGACATTTGGCACAAGACTAAGACTAAATTAAAAAAAGGTGACAAAATTAACACTACAGTTATTACATGTTCAATTATCACATTAGGATGCAGAGGAACAGCTCCGCAGTCCGCAAGATGCAACTCAGCACCTGACCTGGCAGGTCAGCTGTTCCACACTGCAGCCCAGGAAGCAAAACACTTTTTTTGCAGGATGGTAGGGGAAGAACCCGCCCTACTCCCCCTCTGAATGGCTAGTACTCATTGCCTGCTCTAGTGGGGTTGGTTATGTTTAAGCAAGAGGAGTGGGATTGGTTATGGTTAGGGTAAGAATGTCAGGGTTAGCCAATCAGGGATGAGTTCCCTAATGAATATTCATGAGTCTTCCCCTACCATCCTGCAAAAACAAAACTCGCGCCCAGGAATATCTGCCCCTGATCTGCCCCCTAGTGGCCTCATGTTTAATCCTTCAGGTACACACACAGGACGCAAGCAAGGATGGAAACAATGCTGCTCGCGCCTCTGCTTGTATACGCATTGTTAAAAAGGTAGTATATCTGGGCCATAAAGCGTCAATTACTTGGCCTCCAATGTGCCAAATAAACTACAGTTATTACATTAGAAAAGAGAGGAGGAGAATCACTGAGCGTGTAAAAAAAAGCATGACTCACTGGCTCCGGGGACGACCAGCAGGTACAGGCCGTCCAGCGTGGCGACCACGGCGTCGTTATACAGATTTTTCCAGGGGATCTTTAACGTCAGCTTCCCTGAAAACAGACAGACATTCATCCTCATCTGCAGCGCTGCACACTAATACGTTATATATGAAAACAGACAGAGCCAAACATTCATCATCACCTGCAGCGCTGCACACATCAATACGTTATATATATTAGTCTACAACACCAGAACTCACCGATCTGTCCCGCCTTCACTTTGAACGGAACATCAAACTCGCTCTGGAACACAGACAACGTTCAGAGACTTCATTCAGGGCAGGGCCGCATTATAACTAGAGATGCACCGATTACAACTTTCCAGGCCGATTCTGATTTCATTTTTTCTAACCACTTTACAGCACAAATTTATTTTCTATCTTTTCTTTAATAGAACATTTTACATTGAACATTTTTTGATTAGATAATGGATCGCTATAAAATACAACTATATCAATGACTCCTGGTGGGACATTAACACACATCTAAAGTGTGATGTTAGAACCATTTCCTTCTTTTCACATCAATATCATACTAAACAAATGGGATATATTTAGCAAACTAAACTTCTGTATGAAAACAGGGAAAACAGGTAATGGCAATAAAATAATATATAAATAACAAATAAAAATAAAATAAATATAGCCTTGCAGTATAAAGATATTTCTCTAAACACACACACAGGCCTGTTTGAACGTCAACAGTAACGTTACCTGAAAACAGCGTGGAGTTCCTTTTTTAGCAAGTTTGCGTTATTTGTCATTGGGGCTTGTCTGCTAACGTTAGCTACCGACAGTTACCTCGGAACAATCCAGCAAATAGACGGTACCCTAGAGTGCCGTTACCTGAAACAGATGATTTAACGTCACCGCTCATTTTACAGTTTAGCAACCAAACTAAACTCTGAGGGAAGAGGACTACGGTTTTCATGTTGGTTTGGAGCGCTATGCACCCCCACTAACCTGGAAAGCGAGTTTGTAGTCTGTTTAAATTAGTTTGCAACCAATCTTGAACTTTGGACAAACTCTTGTAAACGTAGCTGCTGTCTAAACGAGCCATCCTCTCCGCTGGAGCGGTACACCTAAGGATGTTATAAGACCAAAACGGATACATGTGGCTACTTAATATGCACGTGAATGACGCCACGTTCTTCATTCTCTTTGAAGAGCGTTGTCTTATTTCAAATGAGGCATACAGGACGAATGTTAGCCTGCTCATCAGTCCATTCATCATTAAAGCTGTCGCTTCAGGCTCTTTGACAGTGACATGTTTACCTGACAACAGGCCTTTCTTTCTGCACGCCTTTTCCACCAATCAGGACACTGAGGGGCGGGGCTTACACTCACCAGAGCATAACCCTAAACCAGAGGGGGCGGGGC
>NW_027595411.1:57500-62500 GCF_031162955.1 Sander vitreus | reverse complement strand
TACGTGTAGGCGGCTGTCTGAGTTGTCGTGTTCATGTGATCATGTGATCATGTTGTTAGGCTCTATGGCTACTGTCCCAATAAACATGTTCACATTTCACAAACAAATGTTACACACCCATTTTACCCAGGATGCATCACTTGGTAACGTGTCCCAGCATTCATTTGGGATCATCTCATCACTAAATTTACTTCTGAGAAGTTTTTAGGCAAGAAATCAACTGTAGATTTTAAAAATGCTAATATATCTAACATCTGCTAACATGCTAATATATGCTAGCATGCTAACATATGCAACATGCTTATACGCTCGATGCTAACAGGCTAACATCTGATAGCATGCTAACATGGTAACATATCTAACATCTGCTTACATGCTTACCCATGCTACATATGCTAACATTTGCTAATATGCTAACACATGCTAATCAATGCTAACATGCTAACACATGCCAACAAAGGCCAACATGGTAACACATGCTTACACATGCTAACACATGCTAACAAAGACTAACATGCTAACATGATAAACTGGGGTGTTTACTTGGCCCAGCATATTTCCTTGGATTAGGATGGCACCAAGATCCTGGTTGCAGCTGTCACTGTGGTCCTGCTGCACTCCCTGCTACACCCTGCTACGCTCTGCTGTGCCCTGCTGAACCCTGCTGCATCCTGCTGCATCCTGCTACGTTCTGCTATGTCCTGCTGCGTCCTGCTACTTCCTGCTACGTCCTGCTGCGTCCTGCTATGTTCTGCTACGTTCTGCTACGTCCTGCTACGTCCTGCTGCGTCCTGCAATGCTCTGCTGTGCCACGCTAAGTCCTGTAATGCCCTACAGTGCCCTGCTATGACCTGAACTACTACAACTACCATTTGTAGTCACTGTTCCATTATCTTTATTGTGACTGCCACTGTTCAGCACCTCCTGTGCATCCCCAACCAGCACAGTCAGACACCCCCTACCAAGAGCCTGGGTCTGTCCCAGGTTTCTTCCTAAAAGGGAGTTTTTCCTCACAACTGTCACACTAAATGCTTGCTCTTGGGGGAATTACTAGAATTGTTGGGTCTTTGTAAATGATAGAGCGTGGTCTAGACTACTCTATCTGTAAAGTGTCTCGAGATAACTCTTGTTATGATTTGATACTATGAATAAAATTGAATTGAATTGAATTAACACATGCTAAAAAAGGCTAACATGCTAACACATGCTAACACATGCTAACACATGCTAACACATGCTAACAAAGGCTAACATGCTAACACATGGTAACCAATGTTAACACATGCTAACCAATGCTAGAACCAATACAGACCAATGATGCTGACTCAGTAATATATATAATATATATAATAGATATAATAGATTATAATAGATATAATAGATAGATATAATAGATATAATAGATATAATAGATTATAATAGATATAATAGATTATAATAGATATAATAGATATACTAGATAGATTATAATAGAGATAATAGAGATAATAGATATAATAGATATAATAGATATAATAGATTATAATAGATATAATAGATATAATAGATATAATAGATTATAATAGATATAATATACATAATACAGATAATAGAGATAATAGACATAATAGATATAATAGATTATAATACATATAATAGATATAATAGAGATAATAGATATAATAGATATAATAGATATAATAGATAATAGAGATAATAGAGATAATAGATATAATAGAGATAATATACATAATAGAGATAATAGATATAATAGAGATAATATACATAATAGAGATAATAGATATAATAGAGATAATATACATAATAGAGATAATAGCTATAATAGATATAATATACATAATAGAGATAATAGATATAATAGCGATAATATACATAATAGAGATAATAGATATTATAGATATAATAGAGATAATAGAGATAATAGAGATAATATACATATTAGAGATAATAGATATAATAGATATAATAGCGATAATATACATAATAGAGATAATAGATATAATAGATATAATAAAGATAATATACATAATAGCTATAATAGATATAATAGAGATAATAGAGATAATAGATATAATAGCGATAATATACATAATAGAGATAATAGATATAATAGAGATAATATACATAATAGAGATAATAGATATAATAGATATAATAGAGATAATAGAGATAATAGATATAATATACATAATAGAGATAATAGATATAATAGAGATAATAGATATAATAGAGATAATAGAGATAATAGAGATAATAGATATAATAGATATAATAGATTATAATAGATATAATAGAGATAATGATATAATAGATATAATAGAGATAATAGATATAATAGATATAATAGATATAATAGAGATAATAGAGATAATAGCGATAATAGATATAATAGAGATAATAGAGATAATAGATATAATAGAGTGTACCCTAACCCTAATAGAGTGTATTGAACACTTTACTCCTCCTTAGACCAACCAGCTAGCGCCTGTCCGGGCGACCGGTGGCGGACACGTAAACGCTCTGTATCTTAGAATAACACATGCTAACACATGCTAACATTTGCTAACATCTGCTTACATCCGCTAACATGCTAACACATGCTAACATGCTAACAGTTAGAGAATAAGCCCCACCGACCTCGTCGTAGGAGGCTGCATCCATCAGGAAGCGATCCTCCGCAGAGTCGACAGGAAGGAGGGCGGAGTCACGCAGTGGGTCGGGGGCGTGGCTTCTCTCTGCAGGAAACAGAAACAAACACACCTGCTGTTAGCTGTCGGTTAGCGTGGTTGGTGACCCCTAACGGTGCACATCCATGTGACTGTGCGTCGCTTCTGTCGTGCCACGCTCCACTCTATTGCTATCGGTGATGTCAAGCGACTTCAACGTGCATGCAAAGCATCCTGGGAAGGCTGATGCCCGTCTTTATGCAAATGAATCCGTTGAACGTGATGCGACTATCCAGCAGAAGTAGACGAAAATCTTTCAAACTGACCTTTGTTGATCTGAAATGAAGACAGATTCAGCAACTGCACGGCCTATTTCTCTCTTCAGATGTTTTCAGAAACACGTTACGGTGAACTATTTTAGGACAATATGAGATCGTATTCTGAACAAGACGCCATGCCAGTCTGTTGAAATTCTCGAGCAGCCAGACCCACGTCAGGCGTTCGTCCAATCAGCTGCCGGTCAGGGGCGTGGAGCATCAACCATGGATGAATGCCGTCACGACACCACGCTTCAGTCGTGTCAGACAAATGGATCAGTACCGTCAGCATCGCTGGTGAGCACCGAGATAGAAACATTAACAGATATGTGAGACACTGGAAGTCCATCAGCAGTGATGTATATATATACGATATGAAGACATCTGAAGGTGGTTCTATGTTATATACTATACAATATATATATTTGGGATCTCGACTATAAACTATTAAAATCTGGAGCCCGGGACACATCTGCATGTATCGAGAAAAGAGACAAAAATGTTGGAACAAACCTTCAACAACGGTGAACAAATTGTCCAAACAAAACAGACAAAAAAATAATAATAAAAAAAATAAAACCTAAAACAAAGAGACAAAAAAACACAAAAAAATAAAATAAAACCTAAAACAAAGAGACAAAAAAACACAAAGAAATAAAATAAAACCTAAAACAAAGAGACAAAAAAACAGACAAAAAAATAAAATAAAACCTAAAACAAAGAGACAAAAAAACACAAAAAATAAAATAAAACCTAAAAAAAAGAGACAAAAAAATTGAATAAAACCTCAAGTGACAAAAACGTTGAAAAATTGTCTGAAAGAAGCTTCAAAAACATCCAGAATGTGACCAGGATGGGTTATTATAGGATGTGTTATTATAGGATGTGTTATTATAGGATGGGTTATTATAGGATGGGTTATTATAGGATGTATTATTATAGGATGGGTTATTATAGGATGTATTATTGTTGGATGGGTTATTATAGGATGTGTTATTATAGGATGTGTTATTATAGGATGTATTATTGTTGGATGGGTTATTATAGGATGTGTTATTATAGGATGTGTTATTATAGGATGTGTTATTATAGGATGGGTTATTATAGGATGTGTTATGATAGGATAGATTATTATAGGATGGATTATTATAGGATGGATTATTATAGGATGTGTTATTATAGGATGGGTTATTATAGGATGTATTATTGTTGGATGGGTTATTATAGGATGTGTTATTATAGGATGGGTTATTATAGGATGTATTATTGTTGGATGGGTTATTATAGGATGTGTTATTATAGGATAGATTATTATAGGATGGATTATTATAGGATGGATTATTATAGGATGGGTTATTATAGGATGGGTTATTATAGGATGTATTATTGTTGGAAGGGTTATTATAGGATGTGTTATTATAGGATGTATTATTGTTGGATGGGTTATTATAGGATGTGTTATTATAGGATGGGTTATTATAGGATGGGTTATTATAGGATGGATTATTATAGGATGTATTATTGTTGGATGGGTTATTATAGGATGGGTTATTATAGGATGTATTATTGTTGGATGGGTTATTATAGGATGTGTTATTATAGGATGGGTTATTATAGGATGGGTTATTATAGGATAGATTATTATAGGATGGATTATTATAAAATGGATTATTATAGGATGGATTATTATTGGATAGGTTATTATAGGATGGATTATTATTGGATGGGTTATTATAGGATGGATTATTATTTGGATGGATTATTATAGGATGGATTATTATTGGATGGATTATTATAGGATTTATTATTGTTGGATGGATTATTATTGGATGGATTATTATAGGATTTATTATTGTTGGATGGATTATTATTGGATGGATTATTAAAGGATGGGTTATTATAGGATGGATTATTATAGGATGGGTTATTGTAGGATGGATTATTATAGGATGGATTATTATTGGATGGTTTATTATTGGATGGTTTATTATTGGATGGTTTATTATTGGATGTATTT
>NW_027595411.1:0-52500 GCF_031162955.1 Sander vitreus | reverse complement strand
TTCTGTCTCTTCATGTCACGCTGTTCCCTCTTTGGAACACAGGCGATATTTTGTGCCCTTCTTAGACAGTTTCCTGGTTTTTCAGATGTTTTTGTTGCTTTATTTTTGTTGCCTTTTTCAAGGTTTTTGAGGAAGATTTTGGACTCTAAACCCTGCAGCCGGGGGTTTGAACCCTGCAGCCAGAGGACCCTAAACCGCCGCAGCCGGGGGTTTGATGCCATAAGCAGGAAGTGTAGTGGTTAGTAATGAGCTCTGATTGGAGAACATTCGTTATTATTATTATTATTGTTATGTTCAGCCGTTCCATCAATCAGCTGTTATTATTACCGTCCCTGTCCTCCGTCTCCAAACATGGCGCCTCGCTTCTCTGAACTGATGACATCACGGATGCACTCAGAGCCAATCAGCCGAGATTGATTGTGGTCCAGCAGCTGAAAGGCTTTTTAATAACACAGGTTTATAAGAGCTGTTACCGTGACAACAGGGTTAACCTCAGCGCTCTGATGTTACGTTAGTTTCATGTAAACACGACAACGCTTTGACTTTTCTGCCGCTGCTTTCAAGGTTTTTGCCGTTTTTCTTTTTTTATACTTCTTTTTAGGTCATTTTTGTTGCTTTTTCGGATGTTTTCTGAGCTTCTTTCGAGGTTTTCCATTTTGGGATGTTGGCACTTTTTTTTCGGAGGAATTCATGTTTTTGTTGCAACTCTGGAAACTTTTGGATTTTTAAATTTTTTTTTTAAGATTATTTGTTTTGGGTCTTTTTTCCCTATATTTCAGAGAGACAGTGGAGAGAGATGGGGGAGGACACGCAGCAAACGGCCGCAGGTCGGATTTGAACCTGGGCCGCTGCAAAGGACTCAGCCTACATGGGGCACATGCTCTACTGCAGTCATTCCCAAACTGTGGTCCGCGGACCACTAGTGGTCCGTGAGGGTACTGCAAGTGGTCCATGGAAAAGCAAAATAAAATATAAAATAATAGTATTTTAACCTTCATTTTACCAGGAAATTCCCATAAAAATTAAGAATATGTATATTGATATACAATTGAAATAGTAATTAAATTGTCAAGTTATATACTATATCCAAGTGTCCTCATTACTGTATATATTTAATACTCCATTGCTATGGAAATAAGCCTGTTGTTCAGATGAACCTGATTATGCCCTCAGGCGCTGGAGTAAATAAATGAAATATGTGGCAGCCGTTGTGTTCAGTAAACCTTCTTTTAACGAGCCTGTTGTACTGATGTGATGACCAGTTCTAGTTGTAGTGCTAGTAGATCTATTAAGAGGTGCAGATTAGTTCAGGTAGGACTGTGTGGAGACATATTTTATTATGTTATGTTTATTATGAGGATTACAAATAGTGGTGCACACACACATAGAACGTTTGAAAAGCCTGATCTACTGGAACAAACTGGAATATCTGGAACAAACTCCTGGAAAAATGCAGGTCGGCACCTACTCTCAGCTTTTAAATCAAGGCTGAAGACCTTTCTTTTTGACTTTGCCTTTTTTAAATTCTAAAAATCTTCTATCTGTTTTTAATTTTGTATAAATTGTATTTAATTCTGTTTTAATTATTTTTAATTTCTAACTGTGTTTTAATTGTTTTATGTAAAGTACTTTGAATTGCACCGCTGCTGAAATGAGGGGGCCGAGCCTTCTCTGTAGTAGCCCCCAAACTCTGGAATTCCCTCCCACCCCAAATCATACATCATCATACAATTGCTAGTTTTAAATCAACTTTGAAGACACATTTCAACTCTTTTGCTTTTAACTCCCTTTGATTCCTAATGTGTTAATCTCTGTTAAGATTCAGAGCTATGAACTAAACTCAACTTTTTCTTATCTTTTTGTATTTACAAATGTTCCATTGTTTTATTCTATGTTCCATTATTTAATTCTACCTTTGTCTAACTATACTCATGGTACCTCACACAATTGATTATGAGTCTTTATGGCATACTGTTTCTGCCTTCCCTGCTCTACCTGTAAAGCATTTGGGTCAGCTGTTGTTTGTTTAAATGTGCTATATAAATAAAATGACATAACTTGCCTTGCTGGGTGAGTTAGAGGGCGCCACATGGCTTTGATTATTATGGTCTGTTTATTAGTCCCTGGGGAGGAAATAAAGGAAACAGAACAGCAATGAACACACGTTCAGATATAATACGGAACATACAACGTATTTCATCTCAGGTTTTTACCGTTGTTTTGAGGATTTCTGTCTTTTTTGTTTTTTTAAAGAGATTGTCATTTTATTTATCTTGCACTATATTACTTACAATATATCATTTACATTGCACATATCAGTACATGTTGTTCATACATTGTTCATATTACGTAGCCATATTTATTTTGCTCTTATAAGGTAACTGCTAATACACTGCAAATATTTATATTTAATTTATATTACTCTAAACCACCATCTGTTAACCAACAGTATACTACTGTCTACACTGCTCTATATTTCTTGTCCTGTCTATACTTTGTACATCACGTTGCACTTTTCTGCTTTTTTGCACTTCTGGTTAGACGCAAACTGCATTTGGTTGTTACTCTGCACAATGACAATAAAGTTGAATCTAATCTAATTTTCCAAACTTTTAAGGTTTGTTTCCTCCACGGAGATTAGAGAGTTCTGGTTTCGGGCATTTTTAGGCCTTTATTGACAGGTCAGCTGAAGACATGAAAGGGGAGAGAGAGGGGAGGAATGACCTGCAGCAAAGGGAGAGGGGGGGGGGAAATGACCTGCATGAAAAGAAGAGGGGGGGGGGGATGACCTGCAGCAAAGGGCTGCAGGTCGGAGTCAAACCCGGGCCACTGTGTCGAGGAGTAAACCTCTACATATGGGCACACGCTCTACCAGGTGAGCTATTTTATGAGTTATAATATTAGTTTAATTTAAATGTTAAAAACAACAGACTTCCCTGCTGTTAGGGTACATATCATGTAAGAGATCATGAAACTTCAGCTGATTTCTTACATTAAGACAATTATTTTCTGTGAAATGTTGTGTTTAAATATGCAAATGAGGCTTCATGTGATGCTAACTTTTGGTGAATTTAGGAGAAATCTGTGAAGAAACATAAATGTTTTCTGTTGTTGTAAAAGACAAAAATGAATTAAAATGATGTTTTAGCCTGAGTTAACTTCAGAGGTGTTGGTTGGTGTATTTAGAGCTTTGAGCAAGGCTAGCTTTTTACCCCTGCTTCTAGTCGTTATGCTATGCTAGGCTAACATGCTAACTCACTGTTTCTCTGGCAGAGACAGAAAAAGCATCTGATTGGACAAAAGTATTTATTTCATCAGCGTTCAGTGTGAACAAATGAGTTTTAATTAATTTTGGGCTTGCTGTTTGCCTCTGTGTTATCTTTATGCTAAGCAAGGCTAACATGCTAACTCACTGTTTCTCTGGCAGAGATAAAAACAGTAAGTTAGCATGTTAGCATGTTAGCCGACCCCGATTCCTTCAGAGTGAACAAATGACACAGTTTCTAAGTTTCTCAGTTTTATTGATGATCAGGTTTAAAGAGATGCTCAGTTGGCGGCAATGGTCTGGTCCATCCATGTGCGGAGCTCGGTGACACGGGCGTACACGCCAGGAGTTGTGGGAGTGCAGGTACCGCTGCCCCAGGACACAATGCCGACCAGAGTCCAGGCGCCGGCCTTCTGGCAGACCAGAGGACCGCCGGAGTCGCCCTGAAACACACAACCCAACGTAAAGAACAAGAAGGAAACAACCCAACGTAAAGAACATAAGGAAACTACCCAACGTAAAGAACAAGAAGGAAACTACCCAACGTAAAGAACATAAGGAAACAACCCAACGTAAAGAACAAGAAGGAAACAACCCAATGTAAAAAAGAACAGGAAGGAAACAACCCAACGTATAGAACAAGAAGGAAACTACCCAAAGTAAAGAACAGGAAGGAAACAACCCAACAGCTATTTCAGCGTTTAGCTGTTTTAACCCCTGAGTGTAGACGGGCCACGGTTTGCCGGCGTTAGCGCCCCTCACCATGCAGGAAGAAGCTCCGGATGCTCCGGCGCAGATCATCAGATTGGTGATCTTGTTGCCCCAGTATTTGAAGCACTGCTCATTGGTCAGCAGGGGGAGGGCGGCCTGCTGCAGACGAGCAGGGGTGTTGGGGGCTGCAACATACACACACACACACACACACACACACACACACACACACACACACACACACACACACACACACTCACACACACACACACACACACACACACACACAGAAACATCACTGATCAACACACAATGAACAACCAGGGGTCATAGGTCAGAGGCCATCCACACAGAGACCCTACATGTTGGAAGCAAGCTCTCTTTTTTCACAGTTTTCAGCGGTGATCCAGAAAATCTGCTAAATTTAGTTATTAAAAACTTGAGTTTTTGTTGAACGATGCTGGTGTGGCATGGCGGACATTTTGGCTATGCAAGGTGTCCCACGGTTGCACAAATGCATGTCCCCCCCACCCCCCGTCCAGCTGGTATGGGTGGAGGTGCGAGTTAGAGTTTAGATTCTCTGCCTGAGCCCGAGTCCGAACTGGGCCCGGGCCGGGCTGGGCCCTTGATCAAGCATTTGTGTTTTTAATCCTGACTTGATTAGCCTAATTGGGTGGGGAGAAAGCTCTGCCTCTCCAGCTCCTCCCGTAGCTCTGGGTGGATGTCCTGACCTGACCTGAGTGGGAGGTAACCTGGGCTACATCGTGCATCAGCATGCAGACCGTGATGAAGGACGGTATTAATTAGGTGATGGAGACCGTGGTGAAGGACAGTATTAATCATGTGATGGAGACCATGATGAAGGACGGTATTAATGAGGTGATGAGACCGTGGTGAAGGACGGTATTAATGAGGTGATGAGACCGTGGTGAAGGACGGTATTAATGAGGTGATGGAGACCGTGATGAAGGACGGTATTAATGAGGTGATGGAGACCATGATGAAGGACAGTATTAATGAGGTGATGGAGACCGTGATGAAGGACAGTATTAATTAGGTGATGAGACTGTGATGAAGGACAGTATTTATGAGGTGATGAAGGACAGTATTAATCAGGTGATGAGACTGTGATGAAGGACAGTATTAATGAGGTGATGAGACTGTGATGAAGGACGGTATTAATTAGGTGATGGAGACCGTGGTGAAGGACAGTATTAATTAGGTGATGAGACCGTGATGAAGGACAGTATTAATGAGGTGATGCAGACCGTGATGAAGGACAGTATTAATGAGGTGATGGAGACCGTGATGAAGGACAGTATTAATGAGGTGATGAGACCGTGATGAAGGACAGTATTAATTAGGTGATGAAACCGTGATGAAGGACAGTATTAATGAGGTGATGGAGACTGTGATGAAGGACAGTATTAATGAGGTGATGGAGACCGTGATGAAGGACAGTATTAATCAGGTGATGGGGACCAGAAAGTCTCCTCTATGGTTCCAGGTCTTTGATTATGTTGCTGCCTTGATCTGGTCCCCTCACTATTCAGCTGAGGGAGCAGCTATAGGGTCGAGCTAGAGGTTAGAGGTTTTTTAATGTTTCTTCATTCAGATCATTTGTGATCCGTTCTGAATAAACTAACAGCTGTTTACATGCTTCGTCCTTGTTGCATTATTCATTAAGATCATTCTGACAGATTTCTGGAGTTCAAACAACTCTGAGTTGTAGTTGAGAACATCAGTTATAACGACCCACGTATTAAAAAAATGTCTGGTTCGGGTCATAATTACAGTTAATGTGTCGGGACGGGCCTGGCTCGGACGCAATGTGCACAGGCTCAGGTTGGGTCGGGCTTGATGTTTTGGGCCTTAGGGTTAGGATTACCCTAGGTAACCCTAACCCTAACCCTTTGTTCTAAGCTCTAGTGCGAGTGCCCGTACGTTTCTGCTTGCAGCTTTAATTCTTTTCAAACCTGCGAAAAATTGGGCATCTGCAGATTCTGTGCGCCTCGGCTAATAAGCAGCCCTGTTCCAGTGTATACAGGCCCCGCCCCTGCTCTCTTCTGATTGGCTCTCACCGTTGTAGCGGGTCAGGCCCCAGCCACTGGTCACGCACTTCATGCCTCCGGGGAAGTTGTCTCCGGTCTCGGCCACGCACACGGGGGACACACGCATGTTCATCTGGGCGGGGCTGGCCAGCTTCACCAGCAGGATGTCGTTGTTGATGGTGAAGCCGTTGTAGCGGGGGTGCTTGAACACCTGAGAGGAAATGACATCATTATGAGCGGCGAACACACACAAGGAAGACGGCGTGATGAGACCCGGAGCAGATGCCACTCACCTGGGCGACCTTCATGACCTGGATGTTCTCGGCGTTGGAGGAGCGGTCGTGCTCTCCGAGGACCACACGGTGGGACGTCCTGCACGAAGACAACAGAGGGGGTAGATTCAAAATTGAATCATTTTGAATCTACAGCAAAAACTGAGCTAAAACAAAACAGGTTGTAAAATAGCAAACAAATGTTTACAGTTACAGTTCTTTCCAACTGCTAACACTGTAAAATGACATGCATAGCACAATGATTTAAACTGACACACAGAGAGCAAACCTCCTCTCAAGTCTCCAAAAGTCTACACACATTTTCTACTTTACACACATTTTGCAATTCAAAATGGCCGTTTTAAAATGCACTGACCACGGTTCTCTGCATAAGACATCAAATCTGACATAAAGTCACACGTTCAAAATGACACTACATGAGCTGATTGGCCAACATATACACACCTGGTGAGCTGATTGGCCAACATATACACACCTGGTGAGCTGATTGGCCAACATATACACACCTGGTGAGCTGATTGGCCAACATATACACACCTGGTGAGCTGATTGGCCAACATATACACACCTGGCCAAACACCTCAATGGTTCATTGTTACCACTTCAATCAGGAAGTAAGCACTATGATGCCTCTTTTTTCTATATATGTTTCTGCAATTTTCTTTTTCAGTTTACTGTGTTTTGTGTGCATTGTTCATATATATATATATAAAAAAAATAAATGTTTCAACAACATGTGTGTGTAGGCCTATCTGCAAATATGTCTGTGCATGTGAACAATCTGACGAATTTTCTACAATTTGAACAATTTTAGTATTATGGCAAATCATACTACAGATGAGAGTGTTTTTCATTATGCCCAACAGTGTGTAGTTGGTTAGACAAAGATCTGGTAATATGAATGAAGTGTGTGCCATTTGATTTTGATAATGCTATATGTAGTTTTGGTTGCAGGATCTATAAGGTGTTTTGTGAATTGTGTTAAGTATTTTGATAAAACCAGCCTAGTTTGCAAAATTGTGTTTTAGCAATTGGAAAAAAACTGTAACTGCAACCTATGGCTACAAAACAAAAGTAACGCGGGAATCTATCCATAGTGCCTTGGTGTTTCCATATTACATCTGGCATATATATATATACTATATATAAAAATAAAAACAATCCATTTGGCAACCTGTTTGGTGTCTTACACTATTCCAGTAATCATAATTTTGGTCTTTGATATACACATATATAGATATAGCTATAAAAATCTGCTGTGACGGGGGGTGACGCACTGACAGGGCCGAGGATTTAAGATTATGCACTTTAACAATGCAGAGCTTTCCCTTGGCTTGTGGAAGACTGGGGTGCATGTATTTGGTGGGCAGGGGGGGTTTAAGGTATTCTCCCTCAAGAAAATGTGAAGTTTTTCACATCATTTTGAACCATTATTATCACCATGTCTAGATGAGGAGTACATAACTCTAAAAGCATAACAACAAAACGTGCTCATGATCATTAGATCTGAGAGAAGTCATTTAGTTTGATTCATTGGGATTGGGCGGAGTCAGTAAGACGTCTTTGTTGCTGCGCTGAAGTTTTAGAACGCTAGGGGAACTTAACAACGTACAAAACTCATGAAACCCGTGAAAGCGTGTACTGACTTGACGTTGCAGTGAGCAGCCGTCACCACCCACTTCTCGTTGACCAGAGAACCGCCGCAGAAGTGGAAGCCGGTGTAGTCCTGAAACAGAGAGTCAGAGCACGTTCACTAACACAACTCATGTTAACTGGTGTAGTCCTGAAACAGAGAGTCAGAGCACGTTCACTAACACAACTCATGTTAACTGGTGTAGTCCTGAAACAGAGAGTCAGAGCACGTTCACTAACACAACTCATGTTAACTGGTGTAGTCCTGAAACAGAGAGTCAGAGCACGTTCACTAACACAACTCATGTTAACTGGTGTAGTCCTTAAACAGAGAGTCAGAGCACGTTCACTAACACAACTCATGTTAACTGGTGTAGTCCTGAAACAGAGAGTCAGAGCACGTTCACTAACACAACTCATGTTAACTGGTGTAGTCCTGAAACAGACAGTCAGAGCACGTTCACTAACACAACTCATGTTAACTGGTGTAGTCCTTAAACAGAGAGTCAGAGCACGTTCACTAACACAACTCATGTTAACTGGTGTAGTCCTGAAACAGAGAGTCAGAGCACGTTCACTAACACAACTCATGTTAACTGTTAACATATCAAAGTTACTTCTGTTTAAAACCATTCGTGTGTGAGTGTGTGTATCTGTGTGTGTCTGTCTGAGTGTGTGTGTGTGTGTGTGTGTGTGTGTGTGTTTACCTGCAGGGACACCTGCCAGGGCCAAGAGTGGGGCACGGCCTCCTCACCATTGACGATACGAGAGTATCCGGTGATGACGGGAGGGATGGCGGGAGAGCCGCAACCTGGTGACATCATCGTGACATCATTTAGAAAAACAACGTAGATTTGGGTTCAGGACTTCCTTTATCAGAATGATCCATCTGACTTCCTCTGTCTACTTCTACATCCTTAAAGCTCCAGAAACCATCCAACAATCTGTAAGGACATTCCTAGCATGACTGGGCATACCTCTCATACCTAAAATAATAATAATAATAATAATTAAAATATAAATCCTTTGTTTACGTAAACACACTTTCAGCAAGAAACTCCTACCAAACCGTACATGTTCACATCTTTTGGCATTGCTCTACTTTTAAAGACAACGATTTAGTTTAGCTTTTCAAAAAAATATTTTTATTCTTTTTAACTCTTTCAAACTATTCCTACTACACGTTTATTATTTTTTCATTTTTCTTTAGGGCCAGACACATTGGACAGATTCTGGCCTCTAATCCAGTACCTGGCCTGTGGAGGACCGGGCCAGGTACCTGGCCTGTGGAGGACCGGGCCAGGTACCTGGCCTGTGGAGGACCGGGCCAGGTACCTGGCCTGTAGACGGGCCAGGTACCTGGCCTGTGGAGGACCGGGCCAGGTACATGGCCTGTGGGCCTGGATTACTCCGTGAGCAGGACACTGAGTTTGTGACATTTGGATGTGAAACACATGGATCAGTTATCAGCTGAATTTAAGAAGATATGAGATATTAGATCTCCCAATAAGTAAACAAGTCAGAGTTTCTGCTCAGACGTTACCCAGCATGCTTCACCGTCTCAGCTGGTACCCTAATGGGAAAGAGATTGTCTCACCGTAGGCGGTGCCAGCGAAGGCGAGACAAGAGAGGATCCAAAGGAAGGCCATGGCTCGATCATGTCGGCTCTGTCGGAGCCCGAAGCTTTTATACAGACAGGGAGACATGGGATTGGTCGGGACAGGGAGACGTGGGATTGGTCGGGACAGAGAGACGTGGGATTGGTCGGGACAGGACAGGGCAGGGAGATGTGGGATTGGTTGGGACAGGGAGACGTGGGATTGGTTGGGACAGGGAGACGTGGGATTGGTCGGGACAGGACAGGGCAGGGAGATGTGGGATTGGTTGGGACAGGGAGACGTGGGACTGGTCGGGACAGGGAGACGTGAGATTGGTCGGGACAGCACGGGACATCTTATCTGAGACGGTGGGAGTTTGGACAGCTGGAGATAACAGAGAGTTTTCCAGCATGTCAGATTTTAGAGTTTCCAGACTGTGACTGTTTTTAGTCAAATGATTGATTACAAAACTATTAAAATTGTGTTTTACAGCAAATAATCATCAACTGGCGAGTAATATCCAAGAGGAACAAACCTAAACCTAACCCAAACACGCTTCTCTGTGGTACAAAGAGAGTTAGTCTGTGGAATATCATTACTCTCATTGTCCAATATCATTACTCATTGAATACGATCACCACTACTGGGCAATATTCAAATAATGTGCAATAACCCACACTGCATATCAAACTGTATATAAAACCAAACTTATTTATATATATATATATATATATATATATATATATATATATATATATATATATATATATATGTATGTAGTGTCTCAACTATGCACCTTATCCCCCTTTTTTGCACTACTTATTTTATCTCATGTTATATTTGTTACGTATATGTTGGCACTGAAAGGAGTTGCTTTTAATCTCATTGTCCATGTTTATAGTGACAATAAAAGTTATTCTTCTTCTAGCACAAAGACAGTCAGTCTGTGGAATAACTAAGAGAAAGGAAACTCTGCAGAAACTAAATATAAATATTAAAGGGCTGGGGGTCTAAGAAGTGTCCAAAAACGATTCACTTTACTGAGATAATAGGAGAATTCTCGGCTAACTTCAACATGTCTTTTTATCCTAAACAAACTAAATATTCAGATTTTTCTGTGTTTTGGTTTGACCCCAGAAGGTTCCTCTCCTCTTCTGTCTCCTTAACTCTCCTGTTGGTCTAATTTGATCCATTTTCAAAATTTGTCAACAAATTGTCCAAAAAAAACCTTGTCAGACAAAAGTGACAAAAATGTCCAAAAAATGCTTTAAATATTTGGGAAAAAACCCACAAAAACTTAAAAAAGGCTAAAGGCTATCGACTAAAAAGACATCGATAAAGGTTTTTCATTTGAATTGTGACACACAAACACACACACAGACAGACACACACACACACACACACACACAGAGACACACACACACACACACACACACACACACACACACACACACACACACACACAGACAGACACACCAAAAAAAATAAAAGAAATACAAGTAAAATAGCAGGATGCTAGTGGTTGCAGAGTTGATTGGTTTTTAAATAATGTTTGAATTGAAATGTGAAGCTTCTTATTATATCATATTGTCTGGAATAGAATCCGTTGAGTGATGGCTTTAACGGTCCAAAGGTTGTATAAGAGAAGGGTGCAGAGCAGTCATGCACGGAGGCTGTTCTGGTCGAGCTTACAGAGCTAACAGAGCAGACATAGACCAAGTCATGTCAACAGGTGGGAGCCAAGCCACCTGTTAGCAACACTATACAGCTTTAAGCTTTAATATAATGTCAACAGGTGGGGGCCAAGCCATGGAGAACTGGGTACACTGTGCACAGATCTGAAAAAAACTCAAAAATTGTCAAAATGAAGGAAGCTGTGCTTCTCCAGAATCTTACAATGATGGTGTCTGAATGACTTTTTGTCAACGAGATTCATTGTCACCAATTAGTGTGGAGCATGAACCAATTAGACTACAGTATCTATGGATGTAATATTTCATTATCATTCTTTACTGTAATGTACTACTGTTTATCAGACACTGTTACTATGGTCCCACGTACCACATTTACTGTAATGTACTACTGTTTACCAGACACAGTTTCTATGGTCCCATGTACTACCTTTACTGTAATGTACTACTGTTTATCAGACACTGTTTCTATGGTCCCATGTACTACCTTTACTGTAATGTACTACTGTTTATCACACACTGTTTCTATGGTCCCATGTACTACCTTTACTGTAATGTACTACTGTTTATCAGACAATGTTTCTATGGTCCCATGTACCACCTTTGAGACTATTTACAGTATTGACAGTACTGCACTGTATGCATGCAGGCCCTTGGAATTGCTTGTCCAATTCTGCCAACACGTTACTGATGATATATATATATATATATATATGCACAAAGGTTTTTTCCAAGATGTTTGGTTAATTGCAATGAAGATGAGAACCTAATCACTTCTTTGTTTGGCTTTTTACAGTACAAGCAAGTTGAGGATCACTGCATTTGATGTTTTACAGTACTACTGTCTTTTCTATTTTGTAGCTAATTATTTTGCTTTGATTCAAATAAGCCTATGTTGTGATTGTACTGTATTGTTTTTCATCAATACATTTCAGGTTTGTCTGTAGTATTCACTCTAATACTGCAGTACTTTTACAGGGAAGTCTTTACATCTAGTACCATAATGAAACATGTATCACCTATGTAATGTGGTATGTAAGGTGGTGGTTGTGTTTATGTTGTTAAAAAATAAAATAAATAAAAATGGTTACTCACAAAAAACAACAATGCGACTTCAATTTTGAAGTTGAAACATGCAACAACTAAAGCTAAATAGTTTGTGTATGTTTGATCATGTTTATGACTAATGATTATTTTCTCTATGCTCTCTATTAAAATGATTAATAACGTCACATCTTTGTGTTAACAGAAAAGAAGAAAGTGTGTCTGTGTCTGTGTGTGTGTGTGTGTGTGTGTGTGCGTGTGTGTGTGTGTGTGTGTGTGTGTGTGTGTGTGTGTGTGTGTGTGTGTGTGTGTGTGTGTGTGTGTGTGTGTGTGTGTGTGTCTGTGTGTGTCTGTGTGTCTGTGTGTGTGTGTGTGTGTGTGTCTCTCTGTGTCTGTGTGTGTGTGTGTGTGTGTGTGTGTGTGTAAAACATGTGTGCGTTTCCCAGCAGCAGTGTTTATCATCAGCAGCGGTTAACACACGTGGCATTATGACCTCGACCTGCAGAAACGTGAAAATTCCCCCTTACACGGATTCCCTGATCACAGCACGTTTCTGCCAGTTGGGCTGCGGCAGAGAAGCTGTATAGCTTTGCTATTATTGGTATTTTTATCAATTTTGATCAATTAATGTCTACCATACTCTAAAAGACTCTGATCAACTAATGTCTACCGTACTCTAGAAGACTCTTCAACTAATGTATACCGTACTATAGAAGACTGATCATCTGATCAAATAATGTCTACTGTACTCTAGAAGACTGATCATCTGATCAACTAATGTCTACCATACTCTAGAAGACTCTGATCAACTAATGTCTACGGTACTCTAGAAGACTCTGATAAACTAATGTCTACCGTACTCTAAAGGACTGATCATCTGAACAACTAATGTTTTCCGTACTCTAGAAGACTGATCATCTGATCAACTAATGTCTACCGTACTCTAGAAGACTCTGATCGACTGATCAACTAATGTCAACCGTACTCTAGAAGACTGATCAACTGATCAACTAATGTCTACCATACTCTAGAAGACTCTGATCGACTGATCAACTAATGTCAACCGTACTCTAGAAGACTGATCAACTGATCAACTAATGTCTACCATACTCTAGAAGACTGGTCATCTGATCAACTAATGTCTACTGTACTCTAGAAGACTGATTAACTGAACGACTAATGTCTACCGTACTGTAGAAAACTCTGATCAACTAATGTCTACTGTACTCTAGAATACTGATTAACTGATCAACTAATGTCTATCGTACTCTAGAAGACTCTGATCAACTAATTTCTACCGTACTCTAGAAGACTGATCATCTGATCAACTAATGTCTTCCGTACTCTAGAAGACTGATCAACTAATGTATACCGTACTCTAGAAGACTGATCATCTGATCAACTAATGTCTACCATACTTTAGAAGACTGAACAACTAATGTCTACCGTACTCTAGAAGACTGATCAACTAATGTCAACCGTACTCTAGAAGACTGATCAACTGATCAACTAATGTCTACCATACTCTAGAAGACTGGTCATCTGATCAACTAATGTCTACTGTACTCTAGAAGACTGATTAACTGAACGACTAATGTCTACCGTACTGTAGAAAACTCTGATCAACTAATGTCTACTGTACTCTAGAAGACTGATTAACTGATCAACTAATGTCTATCGTACTCTAGAAGACTCTGATCAACTAATTTCTACCGTACTCTAGAAGACTGATCATCTGATCAACTAATGTCTTCCGTACTCTAGAAGACTGATCAACTAATGTATACCGTACTCTAGAAGACTGATCATCTGATCAACTAATGTCTACCATACTTTAGAAGACTGAACAACTAATGTCTACCGTACTCTAGAAGACTGATCAACTAATGTCTACCGTACTCTACAAGACTCTGATCAACTAATGTCTACCGTACTCTAGAAGACTCTGAACAACTAATGTCTACCATACTCTAAAAGACTGATCATCTGATCAACTATTGTCTACCGTATTCTAGAAGACTGATCAACTGATCAACTAATGTCTACCGTACTCTAGAAGACTCTGATCACCTGATCAACTAATGTCTACCGTACTCTAGAAGACTCTGATCAACTGATCAACTAATGTCTACCGTACTCTAGAAGACTGATCAACTGATCAACTAATGTCTACTGTACTCTAGAAGACTGATCAACTGATCAACTAATGTCTACCATACTCTAGAAGACTGATCAACTGATCAACTAATGTCTACCGTACTCTAGAAGACTGATCAGTTAATGTCTACCGTACTCTAGAAGACTCTGAACAACTAATGTCTACCGTACGCTAGAAGACTGATCAACTGATCAACTAATGTCTACGGCAGTGGTTCCCAACCTGGGGTCCGCGGACCCCTCCGGGGAACGGCAAAGATCACAGCAGGTGCGCAAGTCTCTATCTGGTTTGAAGTTGAGGTAAAAAAAAAATGTGTATGTTAAACAAATTAGGATAATACACTAGAATATATAATGTATACAAAAGTCTGTATAAAAACTATGTATTTTTGTTCTCAATTAAAATTGTAGGCAGGGTACTTAGTTGGCCAAACCTCCGGGACCTCTTAACCTGGGACCCTTGCTGTCATCAGGTCAGCTGCTAGCTGCTATCATCTTCGATTTTCCTGCCGCCACGGCATCACTTTTTTATGAATGAAACATGGTGGAGAAACGTAAAAGTGCTGATAACTCCTCTGTATCAAAAAAGAAAGTAAGGCTCTATCTCGAGAGTTACCTCAACTTCGGTGTCGGAGGGGGGGCTCAGCTTTTCTTAGACATAAGTAGGGGGGGCGCCAAGGAAAAAAGGTTGGGAACCACTGGTCTATAGTACTCTAGAAGACTGATCAACTGATCAACTAATGTCTACTGTACTCTAGAAGACTGATCAACTAATGCCTACCGTACTCTAGAAGACTGATCAACTGATCAACTAATGTCTACCATTCTCTAGAAGACTGATCAATTAATGTCTACCGTACTCTAGAAGACTCTGAACAACTAATGTCTACCGTACTCTAGAAGACTGATCAACTGATCAACTAATGTCTACGGCAGTGGTTCCCAACTTGGGGTCCGCGGACCCCTCAGGGGAACGGCAAAGATCACAATGGGTGCGCAAGTCTTTATCTGGTTTGAAGTTGAGGTAAAAAAAATATGTGCACGTTAAACAAATTATGAAAATACACTACAATATATAATGTATACAAAAGTCTGTATAAAAACTATGTATTTTTGTTCTCACTTAAAATTGTAGGCAGGGTACTTAGTTGGCCAAACCTCCGGGACCTCTTAACCTTGGACCCTTGCTGTCATCAGGTCAGCTGCTAGCTGCTATCATCTTTGTTTTTCCTGCCGCCACGGCATCACTATTTTATGAATGAAACATGGTGGCCAAACGTAAAAGTGCTGATAACTCTTCTGTATCAAAAAAGAAAGTAAGGCTCTATCTCGAGAGTTACCTCATCTTAGGTGTCGGAGGGGGTCTCAGCTTTACTTAGACATAAGTAGGGGGGGCGCCAAGGAAAAAAGGTTGGGAACCACTGGTCTACAGTACTCTAGAAGACTGATCAACTGATCAACTAATGTCTACCGTACTCTAGAAAACTGATCAACTGATCAACTAATGTCTACTGTACTCTAGAAGACTCTGAACAGCCTAAAGTTTGACACCATCTCACTAATGTTAAAGTCATATTATGTAAAGATCTGTCAGGTCACAGGTTGCACGGCTATAGGTTCATTTTAGTGTAAGCTGCTAACTTTAAGGGAAAGTCAGCAGATGTTCTGTTCAGGCGTACATGCAGATGAATGTCTCCAGGGACCGGAGGTCTGGGTTTATCTGATGGTAAATCTCCCGTTGGATGACTCTGAACATCGGCAACTTTGTCTCTTAACCCTTGTGTAGTCTTCCCCGTCTACCATGCAACTCTTTGTTTTTGTGTCAAAATGTAAAGTGTTTCGACACTTTTGTCACTTTTTTCGAAGTTTCTGTCAATATTTTTCTGCGCTTTTTTGACAAACACACACACACACACACACACACACACACACACGCAGACAGACACAATAAAGGCAGTTCTGAAGGCGAAAGGGGGTCAAACACGGTATTAGTATGGTGTTCCTAATAATTCTTTAGGTGAGCGTAGGTGTAGTTCTAATACAATAACTAAAGATGTAAGTGCAAAGAATTTGCATACCCTGGGAGCTAAGCCCCCCCTGTCTTTCTCTCCTAGTGACGTCCCTGCTTTGTACTCTGTAAACAGTAACCTGTTCTTCTTTGTACTTTGTTTTGTTGCTAATCCTTTTGCTTCTGTGCTGTCTTGTTTTGTGCTTGTGTTGTCTTTGTTTCTTGTTGTAAAAAGCATTTTTAAAGGGTTACTTTGATTTTTTCCAACCTGGACTCTATGTCTCCATGTTTGTGTGTCTGAGTGTCTGAAGTGAACAACAATCTCTGAAACTGGTCCAGTATTAAACCAGAACCAAGCTGTAATGTTACCCTACAGGACTAATGTTCAGCAGCAGTTAGAGTCACTAAAAGTTCTGTTGTTGCTGCTGACAGACTCAGATTGTTAGGGCCCGATTGGCGACAGCGGCGAAAGCGCTATTGAAACTGAAGGAATTATTATTATTATGGCAAATTAATTGCCTTTTTGAGGGGCTTAACATACTCAAAAACTCACCAAAATTGGCGGTCGCATCAAGCCTGGTGAAAATTCACGTATTTTAAGGGTTTTTGGAATAGGCGCACAAAAATGGCTCACTAGGGCCCCCCTACAAAGTTAAATAAATTGAGCCCCTGCAGTACATTTAACATACACTCACAAAACTTGGTACACATATGTATCATGTCAAGACGTACAAAGAAGCTCATTGGAGCCATACCCTAAACCCAACAGGAAGTCCACCATTTTTAATTGAAAGTTCAAAATTAGTGCGATTTTGGCCATTTCCACATGTCGTATTTTAACCAACTCCTCCTAGAGATTTCATCCAATCAACTTCTAATTTGGTCTGTGCCATCTTAAGATGTTAAAGATGAAAATTTCTTAAAAGAAAAACTTTTTGTTATAGGGCGTGGCCGTGGCGGGGCGGACATTTTGTGCGTTTCGCCATCATAACAGGAAGTGGGTGTAACTTGAGTGTACATTGTCCAATTGGCTCGAAACATTTCATGATTCATAACACTCTAACTCTGAGGACATTTACTGCACAAACTTGACTCAAAGTCATAGCGCCCCCTAGTGGCAACAGGAAGTAGGCCCAAAACTATACGTGCTATACTTTAACAAACTCCTCCTAGAGATTTCATCTGATGGACTTCAAATTTAGTCTGTACCATTTCAACACTTAAAGATGAAAAGTTATTAAAAGAAAAACTTTTCGTCAAACGGTGTGGGTGTGGCGTGGCGGCCATTTTGAATGTTAAGCGATAAACAAAGAACTTGTAACTTGAGTGTATGTTGTCGTATCTGCTGTCGTATCTGCTCTCTGTTGTCGGTCGCAAGGAGCGGCGTCTGCCAGTAACCCCGACGCGCGCAGAGGCGCGAGGGCCCGTCCATCGCCTCTTGCAGCTTTAATTATTCTAAGTGTTTGACAACATTATGGGATGGACCCCTACAGAGATAGACCTTTTAGTTAAAGAGTAAGATCATTTTAGTTTAACATGAAACAGCCCCAAAATCACCATCACCAAACCCACCAGACTCAATGTAAATAATCAGGACTTTTAGCGTGTATAGAGCCAGCATATTTCCACCAGACTCCATGTAAATAATCAGTACTTTTAGCGTGTATAGAGCCAGCATATATCCACCAGACTCCATGTAAATAATCAGGACTTTTAGCGTGTATAGAGCCAGCATATTTCCACATATAAATGGGTGAATTAAGGGTTTATTTCAACCAAACCAGAGTGGTGATTGTTGGAACAGTGGATAGATGAACCAACGGCTTTTGATACGTTTTGAAACCTGTAAGGGCTTCTATAAAAAACAAAGGGAAAATGTAAACATACAAAACCACCAGTACATTTTAGGTAGTGTTCAAAAGTTTCATATGAAATAAGTGTAAAACAAAATATAACATGCAAATAAACCTAAGTAATCATCATCTGTACAGACCAACAGTTTAAAGAATGATCTTTTTGTTTCCAAGTCAAATGTTTTAGACAGCAGAGCATTTCTGTTTTTATAATAAACAGAGAAAACAACACAGAGGAGTCCATTAAATGTACATTTTCATTTCAGAAAATAACCATTGATGGAAAACTGACACAGGCTTCTGGGATCTGAAGTGAAATAAAGTTTACTTTGGCTGGAAACAAAATGTGCTGACGGTCTGAGTTGTCAGCAGCCAATCAGAGAGCAGCAGTTCGGGGCACTTGAGCCGTGTGAATGCCGCCAGCTGAGTGCTGAGCCAGACGGACCAGCGAGCACTCTGATTGGCTGAAGGCCAGCAGGGTTCAGGGATAAAAGAGCAGCTCTGTCTTCAACACTTCATCACCCTCTTCATCATCATCACCATGGCCTTTCTCTGGATCATCTCCTGCCTCGCCTTCGTCAGCGCCGCCTACAGTGAGACAAACTCTTGAATCTTTTAGAAATGAAATCTGAGAACTGAATTCATTCATTTATATTTTAGTCCAGGGCTAAGCAACCTGCGTCTCTGCAGCGGCTCCTTTGACAAAAAGTTATATGGAAATAAATAACGGTTTAACATTTTTAGGCTACATCTCCATTGCTATGTTTTGGTTTAAAAAGTAATATCTTCTGCTACGTTTCCCCCTCTCATTCCCCCTGCTCTGGTGTTTCCCCCTCTCATTCCCCCTTAAAAACCAAAACGTAGCACTGAAGATGTAGCCTTAGCTTCCATTTGTCATTGTTTAATCCCTAAAGTGAATCTCACATTCTCCATTTAGGCTATGTAATATTTCTGTTTCACCTAACCCTAAATTTAACTGTAGAGATGCTAAACTTAACTGTCATTAGACCGTCTGTCTCCTGTTGCCTCTCAGGTTGCGGCGTGCCGGCTATCACCCCCGAGGTGTCCGGCTACGCCCGCATCGTTAACGGCGAGGAGGCGGTGCCTCACTCCTGGCCCTGGCAAGTGTCTCTGCAGGTGAGTTTCTTCTTTCGTCTCACTGTTTTCATCTTGTCTTCATGTTGCTCGGCATCTGAGTTCAGTCTGTTTTTTCCTCGCAGCAATCCAACGGCTTCCACTTCTGCGGAGGCTCTCTGATCAATGAGAACTGGGTGGTGACGGCTGCTCACTGCAACGTTATGTCAGTTCAACACAACACCACTCTATCTCTAAATCTTTAACTGTTAGGGTTTCAGATAATAACACACTTTAATCAAGCTCTTTTTTAAATGTTTAAGGTTTAGACCATATTATTCTGTAAGATTAGACTCAAACCAATCTCTTAACACTGTCTGATTTCCTGTCTGAGTCTCTCAGCTCCAAGCCCATTGGTTCCCACTGAAGACACAGATAATATAAGCCTCGTTCTGACCAAGTTACAGGAACGAAGTTATAGGAACAGTCCACTTCTAAACAATTCTACTAAGTACTCTCCCCCAAAACCAATCCAAGTGGTCATAGTAACTGACCCTTTGTTATTATAACACAGCCATCTAACCACCACTATGTGGAAAAGGGAAAAGGGAAGAGACCCCGCCCTGAAGTAGGAGCTGAAAGAGTTACACGAACTGTGGCCAGAGGAATTTAATAATCCCCAAAATCCCTCCGGTTGGAAAGAGGCTATTGTTACATCATTGATTTACTAAAACACCTGCTCTCTGTAGGTTTTAATCAAACAAACAGGAGGAAATAGTCAAAGCAAACTTGAATATTCCGAAGGGGGACATTCATGTGTCAGTATGGACAAAACAATATACAACCCATTCATAAGAGAAGGTTCTGACAAGCAACAAGCAATTCATAACCTGAAGAAACCAACAAAAACCTTTTTTCTCGCTGCTGTCTCTAATGCTTGCTCTTGGGGGGATTTGTTGTGTCTCTGTAAATGATAGAGACAGTTTGAATTTTTAATTGTGCAGTTTAATTGCAGTAGGAACAAGCGATTTGCTGAAGGTCGTAGTTCTAATTTTCTGCTGTAGAAATCTACTATTCGACTGTTTACTTAACTGGCTGTTCCTGTTTCAGGACGTACCACCGTGTGATCGCTGGGGAACACAACAAGGGCTCCGGGTCCAACGAGGATGTCCAGATCCTGAAGCCCGCCAAGGTGAGAACTCCCCGGCAGCCAGTCAGCTTTCAGAATCGTTATCGTGCTTTATGGAATCAATTCATCTTTCTCTTTGGTGTCATGGTTTGGAAGTCGCTCTGTAAAGAACAATCAATCAAATCAAAATCTATCAAATCTATCTGTGGTACAGATATATAGATGGATGGATGGATGGATAGATAGATAGATAGATAGAGAGATAGATAGAGAGATAGATAGAGAGATAGATAGAGAGATAGAGAGATAGATAGATGGATGGATGCATGGATAGGCAGATACTGTTGTCTGAAACTGTGTGTTATGAATGCATTGCACTATTTAACTGTGCAACACATTTACCTATGGGTACCACCCCCCTCCCCTCCCCCCCAGGTGTTCACCCACCCCCAGTGGAACCCCCGCACCATCAACAACGACATCACCCTCATCAAGCTGGCGACCCCCGCCCGCCTCGGCACCAACGTTTCCCCCGTCTGCATTGCTGCGTCTGGTGATAACTTCCCCGCCGGCATGACCTGCGTCACCACTGGCTGGGGTCTGACCCGCTACAACGGTGAGACCCCCAAAACACCCTAAAACCCAAACAGTAACTGCATCTTATTCACTCATTATTTATTGTTAACTGTTGGTGTTTTTACCGGTTGTAGAAGTTCAGAATCCATTCAGATTTGCAGTTGTTGGTCAGCAAAAAAATAAATGTATAAACTAAGGTAATTGTATGTGGAGTTTATAACGGTATAAGAAGCTGGGAGGTTAATAGTTATAGGTTTAGATATCTTTAGATCTTTAGAGGCGATGTAGAAAGTTGTTAACTCAAACTGAAACCCAAACATTCACTGCATCTTACTGACTCATTATTTATAGCAAACTGTTGGTGTTTTGATTAGTTTCAGAAGTTGACAAAAAACTCAGATTTGCAGTTGAGTTAAAGCTAGATTAGCAATGTTGGTCTCCAAATACAATACCTAAACTAACGTTAGTGGAAAGTGGATTATAAACAGTATAAGAAGCTATCTTCAGCTATCAGATATCTTTAGGTCGGCGATTAGGAGGCGATGTAGAAAGACACCTGCCTTGGTCGCCATCTTGTGCAGACTCCCCATTGGTAACGTGATGCTGTTTGATTTCAATTTGTAAAGTTTAAAGTCTGACCTTTGTTAAAGACATATTTATGAGAATGAGTCAAACTTTCATTAAAATGTGTTTTTATACAAATCTAAGCGTACCCTGATGACACTAATATATTTCCCAGAAAAATACTAAATATCCCAATCATCTCAGATTTTTTCACTAAGGAGATTTTTTGGGTCTAAAGTGATTAACTGCTTTTAGAAAGAGTGCTTTTACTGTGAAAGGGGAGCAGCAAGTGACATTACAGTCCACATAAATGACAAACACAAGACATACATACAGTACAAATGTGAGAATGAGTAAAAATGACAATTAGTTGTGTTGTGTGTTGTCTCTCCACAGCTCCCAGTACTCCCAACCTGCTGCAGCAGGCTGCCCTACCGCTGCTGTCCAATGCGCAGTGCAAGAGCCACTGGGGCAGCCAAATCTCCAACGTGATGATCTGCGCCGGAGGAGCCGGAGCCACTTCCTGCATGGTGAGGCCCCACCCACACACCTACCTGGCTCACCTGTCATTGCATTTACATGCAGGTTAAAAACACAATTATACCCGGCAATACCCCGGTTTCTCAGCTACCGTGTAAACACCTTAAACTGGCTGAACTCAGAGTTCTCCTCCCGGTTAACAGAGCTAGATATCTCCTTTAGTAACACATCTCTGCCCGAGCAGAAAAACTGTTGGCTAAATTCTGCACATTTTTATTCTGGATCATGGCTGAAAACTGCTGGACTTCCTGTCTGTCATTGCAACTGAAGACTGATTGTAACAGAGTTTAGCGGCACTTTCAACCAATATAAATCACCAATACATAGAAGAGAGTAGTTGGAAGCAACGGTGGCAAACCCAACAGCAGCTTTAAACCTTTAAACTTGCTGAGGACTTCTCCATGAGGCATAATGTTACTACAGCTACTAGTTGTAGTCACTGTTCCATTATCTTCATTGTGACTATTATTGCCACTGTTTATCACCCCCCCAACCGGGACCGTAAGACACCTCCTACCAAGAGCCTGGGTCTGTCCCAGGTTTCTTCCTAAAAGGGAATTTTTCCTCACCACTGTCACACTAAATGCTTGCTCTTGGGGGAATTACTAGAATTGTTGGGTCTTTGTAAATTATAGAGTGTGGTCTAGACCTACTCTATCTGTAAAGTGTCTTGAGATAACTCTTGCTATGAATTGATATTATAAATAAAATAAAATTGAATTGAATAATGTATGCTGAAAACTCCATGTTCTCCCTGCGTTTCAAGTTGTTGTTTTGACAAAGGTCAATGGGAAGAAAAAGCCTTATTCTGACCAGTTGTACATTGGCAGACGGATGTATTCTAGAAGAACTGACAAAACCTTTCTGCTGTGACAGTGTGGTTTATGGTTCTGCGTTCTGTATTAACTGATGTGTTGTTTCTTCCACAGGGCGACTCTGGCGGCCCTCTGGTCTGTCAGAAGGACAATGCCTGGACTTTGGTCGGTATCGTGTCCTGGGGAAGCAGCAGGTGCTCCACCTCCACCCCAGCCGTCTATGCCCGTGTCACCGAGCTCAGCAGCTGGGTCGACCAGATCCTTGCCGCCAACTAAACGCTCCAAGGAAACGAACCGTCCAACTCAACGAGTGATAATAAAAACTTGGAAAGTCACTGACTGTGTTTTTGTTCTTATTTTAAATATGAAACATAATTACAGATTAGATTATTTAAGAAGGCTACAGTGCGAATTAATAAAATGCATGATTTTATCATGGTAAAAAAACACTTAATTCAAAGTGGACAGAAACTAAATCAAACTATCAAAAGCCGTCTTGGTTCATCTTTCCACTGTTCCAACAATCACCACTCTGGTTTGGTTGAAACAAACCCTTAATTCACCCATTTACATGTGGAGATATGCTGGCTCTATACACGCTAAAAGTCCTGATTATTTACATGGAGTCTGGTGGAAATATGCTGGCTCTATACACGCTAAAAGTCCTGATTATTTACATGGAGTCTGGTGGAAATATGCTGGCTCTATACACGCTAAAAGTCCTGATTATTTACATGGAGTCTGGTGGAAATATGCTGGCTCTATACACGCTAAAAGTCCTGATTATTTACATGGAGTCTGGTGGAAATATGCTGGCTCTATACACGCTAAAAGTCCTGATTATTTACATGGAGTCTGGCTCTATACACGCTAAAAGTCCTAATTATTTGCATGGAGTCTGGCTCTATACACGCTAAAAGTCCTGATTATTTACATGGAGTCTGGTGGGTTTGGTGATGGTGATTTCCGGGCTGTTTCATGTTAAACTAAAAGGATCTTACTCTTTAACTAAAAGTTCTATCTCTGTAGGGATCCATCCCATAATGTTGTCAGACTCTTAATTATGGGTTTCATACACTTTCTGTAATAAAACATCTGAAAGTCCAAAACTCCTGCAGGACCCTGCGACAAAATGTTATAATATATAATGAGGGTCTGTCGTCTACTTTTGTCCATTTAGGGGTCTTCATGTGAAAAAGGTTAGGGAAGCACTGAGCTGGAAGAGAAATAAATCCACCCTCCTATTAATTTCACTTAAAATGTACATTATGTATATCTTCATAGTTTCTCATTCTCCTGTGTTTTTTATGAAATATTAAACCAGGTGCCATGATGTCTTTCTTTCTGCAGGTGTGAGATCTAAACTCTTCCCTCTCTCTCTACACATCTCTGTACATCATGGGGCTTTTGCTTCACGCTATAATTCAGTTTAAAAGTTGTGAGGAAAATGGCGGTCAGCAGCTGAGTCTGTGTGTGACACGTTGACACGCTGATAACACACTGTGACACTCACCGTGCACACTCAGCACACTGACCACATGTTGAAACATGCACCAAGATCTGCACACACACAGGTTTGTGGAACTCTTTGTGGGGACCCCTCATTGACATAATGCATTCCCTAGCCCCTTACCCTAACCTTAACCATCACCACTAAATGCCTAACCTTAACCCTTACCCTCACCCTAACCAGAACCTCATTCTAACCCTAATCCTAAAACCAAGTCTTAATCCTCAAACAGACCTTTAACCTTGGGGGGTCCAGCATTTTGGCCCCACAAAGCTGTCGGGACCCCGCAAGTATACTGGACTCTGGACCCCACGAATACACACACACACACACACACACACACACACACACACACACACACACACACACACACACACACACACGTCATATATGTTTTTATTGAAGCGAGTTCAGCAGTACAACAGTAGCTTCCTCGTATGTAACAAAACTGCAAACAAAAATGCTCAGATGAATAATATAGTGACTGGCTTTTGTTTGATACCTAGTATCGGCAAAACATGCATTTTTAGTGGGTCTCCTCTTTGGACATTGCTCTGAGTGAATTTAAGCCAGGGTTTTAATGTGAAGGGTAGACACCGAAGGGCAAACGTTTGTTTTTTATTTGTATAACGTTTGTATCTTTATTGTGCGGCAGCTTATTTTCAGTCACAGATTTTTAATATCCAATGCTGTCCAAAATCAAAACTGTGAGTGCAGATAATATCAGAAAGCCTCTGAATATTAGAAAAAGAGTGTGTGCTTGGATTAAATCCAGTTTGGTGAGACATCAAACAAGTCTGGGAGAACATTGATGCCTACCAAGAGTCTTAGCCAGGTTGTTATAGTCCACATTTAGGTAGGCCATTGATCTGTACTGACAACACAAAATATATTTTCCCTTCTTGCAATAAAGGCCAGATTAAGGTTTCATAGAGATGACTCAACCTGTTCTCATGAAGCATTGGTACATATAGCAGTGAAAAGTAAAGCATTGTAATCTGCATTTATTCTACGTATTTATTACTGTCAGTAGCAACATTAAATAAAAATAGACCTTCACCCAGGAAAAGAGTGTTCATGTCCTGGAAGAAGAAAGGAGGAAGAAACTTGTTAACATTGGGGAGGCTTTTCTTAACACTGCAGAAACCTCTGTGATTTCAACTGCTGTAAAGTCCTCTGAGGTCACTGCGGTGCGTTTACAGACATCAGGACGCCACAGTGTTGGAAGCCGTTAGAAGAGAGGCAAACAGCGAGTCTGGTCTTTGTTTCAACACATCTGGATGATCAAACTCCGCGACCTACAGGACAACAGACAAAATCACAGACAGACACACAGACACACAGAGACAGACAGAGACACAGACACACAGACACAATCAGAGACAGACACACAGACACACAGAGACAGACACAGACACACAGACACACAGACAAAAACAGAGACAGACACACAGACACAGACAAAAACAGACAAAAACAGAGACAGACACACAGAAACAGACACAGAGAAACAGACACGGACACAGACACAGATACAGACAGAGAAAGACAAAAATAGACAGACACAGACACAGAAAAAAACAGAGACAGACAAAAACAGAAACAGACACATAGACACAGACACAGACACGGACACGAACAGATGAAGACAGACACAGACAGAGACAGACTGTTACAGAGACATCTTTTGTTAAAAGCCCAGAGTAAACTGTACTAAAAGATCCATCTGAGGACACTTTGTTTGAACTGCTGCAGACTTTTCAGGACAATTAAAACATGAACAAACTGATTTAGAAAGAGTTTATTCCAAAAGACATAACTGCACTTAACACTTCACTGAGTGTTAAGGATGAATCGTGCAGTGAATGTCTTCTTTGTATGGTATGCCTGTATTTTGTTTTTACTTTCTTAAAAAAACTAAAAATAGCTCTTTCATATATTTTTATGATCCTTTAGAGTTTTTATATATATATATATATATATATATATCTTTATTCATATATATATCTTTATTCACTTGTTTTGCACTTTTGCTGATGTTTTGGACTAAAAAGGAATGCATCCAATTTAGTTGTACACGTCAATGACAATTAAGATATGTTCTGTTCTATTCCACTGTTACAAAGACAGTAGTCTATATCCTCAACGGTCCACTTCTGGGATTGCTCCATTGCTGCTGGAGCAGGACTATGGTTAACTGGTCCTCAGATCTCTGCAGGGTAAATCCAGACAGCTAGCTAGACTATCTGTCCAATCTGACTAAAACTACTTTTGAACGTCCACATGTTCCACCAAAACAACTTCCTTCCTGAGACTATTTAGCAGAGGCACCGTGGCTCCGTCCGGAGCTTAGCCCCGCCCACGATTATTGTGATTGGTTTAAAGAAATGCCAATAAACCAGAGCATGTTTTTCTCCCATCCAGGAATGCTGTGTGGACTATCCAGACCTTACTCTACCGAGCTGTGGAGGAGGGTCTGCCAATGCAAGACTACAAAGACAGAAACATCTGTAAGATCTGTACCATCCGTCACTGAGGGACTCACCTGTCCGTGGTTAAGCACGAGGATGCGGTCGGCCTGCAGCACCGTGTGGATGCGGTGAGCGATGGTGAGCACCGTGCTGCACCTGAACGCCTCCCTGATGGTGATCTGGATCAGAGCGTCGGTCTCTGCATCGATAGACGCTGTCGCCTCATCCAATAGGATGATCTGAGGGACAGACAGACAGGCAGACAGGCAGACAGACATGCAGACATGCAGACAGGCAGACAGGCAGACAGAAAGGTAAACAGACAGATAGACAGACAGACTGGTAAACAGAAAGGTAAACAGACAGACAGACAGACAGACCTTGGAGTTTCGTAGCAGTGCTCGGCTCAGACTGATCAGCTGTCTCTGTCCTACAGAAAAGTTTCCTCCGTTGTCGGCCAGCTCAGCCTGCAGCTTCCTCTCCAGACCACAAATCTGAGCAGACATCACACGGAACAGCTGTTCATCCAATGACATCACACGGAACAGCTGTTCATCCACTGACATCACACGGAACAGCTGTTCATCCAATCACATAACACGGAACAGCTGTTCAGAAATCCCATTCCCTGGATCCCACCACCAGCCTGCTCTGCCCTGCTCTGCTCTTTCCTGGATTACTTCAGATCTTTGCACATTTGAGTACATTCTAATAAACCTTGTTATAATTTACTTTCCTGGCTCTGAGTACTGTCTGCTGTCTGCATTTGGGTTCTATTCGTCATTCCCACCTAACACAGTCGAGATGGCCGCCCCTGATTTACATAACGTAGCCTGGATTCAACTTTATGTAAATCAGGAGCGTGCAACTTGATGCCCCGTCTCTCCAAACTTGCCACAACACTCCTAGAATGCACTGCCTGGATGCTTACAGAAACAATGAATGAGAGGCGTACCATGTGACCTTTCTATTTAACGTAACTGACGCCAAATTGCAAGTAAGGATGGGTTGAATAAACACATGATCTTCACTCAAGACACTGGGCTTTGTGTCCTGAGTGAAACTAAAAGTCATCTGTGACTTTTTGAAATAAACAACTTCAACTTTATATGTGTACCCGAAGGGCGATTAGGTGTGCAGTAAGTATAAACACATAGAAGACACATAAATACATACAAGTTCTACACACAGTCCAACTGGAACACAACCGTAGCAGTACGAGGACAAATACATACCAGTACAAGGTGCACGGATAGCAGTGTCAAAGTAAACAAGGATTTTAGTCTGTTACGCAATGACGTCACATTACGTCCTTGCGTAGTTTTACATAAATCATTTTAAGCCTATCAATGATGTTTTACATACCCTAATTAAGTATTTTTGTTGCCTAAACGTAACTAGCTCCATTTCACAACATCAACTGCGTGTTTAAAACTTAAATACAAAGGTTGTATGTGTCGGTTTGGGAGTCAAGATTGGAAATGACGCTGCCAGTGGACACGTACCATAATGATAATAATTATAACAGTATTATTATCAATAAATAACTGGATGACGTAACATACTGTGTCCTTCATGTAGGTCTTTTCCAGCGCTGCCCAGATTTCCTCATCACTGTGTCTGTTGAAAGGGTCCAGGTTGTACCTGCAGACACGTTTCAGCAGGAACTGATTATTGAACGTTTGTTGTCTCTAAAGCCCAGTTCAGACCGTGAAAAATCTTGTGTGGTTTTGGTTATTCCTTGTGCATTGTTCAAGTTTGTCCATATCTAATTGAAGTTAAAGCTATAGTGGTAGCTGAGGTTACCTGACAGTCCCGGTGAACAGCATGGGGTCCTGGGGGATGATGGACAGTTTGGTGCGCAGGTCAGACAGGCTGATGGATGTGATGTCCACGCCATCTATCAGGATGCTTCCTGCAGTCGGTTCAACCAGCCGGAACAAAGCCACAGCCAGAGACGACTTCCCTGTACACACAGACATTTTCTCTGCAGCCTTTCATCACTTGACAACACCTCATCCAACCTTCAGGCGTGAACCATGTAGCTCCAACCTCCTCCCTAACCCTGAGTATTTTGGAATCTTTTGGAGTTTTTAGGAAACTTTGGAAGTCTTTGTGAGTCTTCCAGAATCTTTAGTAGTCTTTGGGAGTCTTTGGTAGTCATTGTTAGTCTTGGGGAATCATTGTTAGTCTTTGGGCATCTATGTGAGTCTTTGGGGATCATTGTGAGTCTTTCGTAGTTATTGTGAGTCTTTGGGAATCATTGTTAGTCTTTGGCAATCGTGAGTCTTTGGGGATCATTGTGAGTCTTTGGGGATCATTGTGAGTCTTTGGGGATCATTGTGAGTCTTTGGAATCATTGTTAGATGATCCTGAGTTTCTTTGTGATTGCCCAGCAGCAGACAAGGACACAATGGAGGGACTATATGTCGCATCTGTCCTGTGTAAACCTCCAGGGTTTCCATGATTCAGCCTGCTGCCAACCACCAGAGACAGACATTGAACGCCAAGACATCAAATTTAGGATTATATACAGTTTGTTCACTCTTCTGTGGTTCTTTAAACACATGTTTATTCGTTATAACACATGTTCTTACCGGAGCCAGTCCTTCCCACAATGCCGATATTCTCCCCGGCTCTGATGTGGAGCTGCAGCCCATTGAGGACAACAGGTAAGTTCTGTCTGTAGCGCATCTTATAGTCCAGGAAGGTGATGACTCCGTGCTGAGGCCAGTCCTCTGAGACCGGATCCACCTTCAGCTGCCCCTCCAACTCCTCTGAGCCCTAAAACAACCAACACTTGGTGTCAAATGAGAGAGCAGACCAGCAACATCTCTGGGAAAGTTTGGAAGTCTTTGTGAGTCTTTGGGAAACTTTGTGAGTCTTTAGGAATCTTTGGGAGTCTTTAGGATTCTTTGTGAGTCTTTAGGAATCTTTGTGAGTCTTTAGGAATCTTTGTGAGTCTTTAGTAATATTTGGGAATCTTTAGGATTCTATTATAAACTGACCGTGATGTACTCGAGCAGGCGCTCCACGGAGATGAACCTCGCTTCAACCGAAATCAGGGACATCATCAAATACTGAGAGTTTGCCGACAGCTAGAAACACAAACATTAATATTACTATTTACCAATTACACAAAAACTCCTATGTGTTGTGAGTGTGTGTGTGTGTGTGTGTAAGCAGTATTCAGCATTCAGATTACTGCAATAGAAGTACTAATACCACACTATAAATATACTCTGTTACAGTATGGCATTATATGTTATATGCGTCTCATTCCTGAGCGAGTAATTGTATGTTGTATGTTTTGACCACAGAGAACTATATTTTGCAAGCACATTACATTGCATTTTAACATAAATTAACACTCACAAAAAATAATTTAGTTTGAGTAAACAAAAACCTATTTCGTGCACAATAAATGTATTTGCATGTCTTTCTCTGCTCGCAGGTAGACGCTGCTGCGCTCCGGTCATGTCTCCCTCGCTCTCAACCTCTTCTCTCTGCGCGCTCAACTCTGACACACTCACTCAAATTTTCACAGTGTTACAAGTGTGCCACAAAACCAACAAATCAGAGAATTAAAGGTCAATTCTGATTGGCTGTTTGTCTCCAATTAGATGTCAAGTAGCAGGAAACAAACATTTTTACCTGTAAGATGAAATTCAGAGAGAGGGCTTTTATGGGGGGGCTGCAGACATCGTTGGAGATGAAGACGACCAGCAGAGCGACTATCAGCGTCATGATGACATACAGAGTATCCATTATGTTAGAGATCCAAAATAGGCCGTAGTTAAACAGTAAGAAGTGGTTAGCGTTGATGTCAGAAAGGCTCTTAAACCTGCAACACAAACAGCACGAGTCAAAGACATCAGCCATCTCGCTCAACAAGTTCATATCACGGACTGAAAAAACTTCCGGGTCTGAAGAGTGAATATCCTGAAACCTTCATTCTAACTAATTTCCAGCAGGGGGCGCTACAGAGAATTATTTAGACATAATAAATCTTGGATAATTGAACTAAATGTGAAGCTCTCCACTTGTGCGTTTTCTTACAAATGAGTCACAAAGCTCCTCTAAAAGATGACAAAGGAATATGAAAATGAGCAAAGGAGTTGCCATAACAAAGGTTTACAGGTGTAGATGAAAGTCTTGTTGAACAATCAACTTCCTGCTTGTTTATTGCGATTTCTGAATATATTAAAATAGCGAATTTATGAATTCAGTAAAACAGAGAGTAAGGGTGTTTTCACATAGAGCCCGATCTGCCCGATAGATTTCTCCCTGCAGCTCAGGCTAGAAACCTGTACGTTTATTAATCCTGCTTCTGTTACAAATCTGCAGGAACCAATCACAAACTGGCTTATCCGCCTGGCACGCTATTGGCGGGTGTAACACGATGACGACAGAGAAGTGACCAAGTAGCTTTTTGTTTACATTCAACATGGCGAACCGTTGATGCTGCTGTCGCTGCTACGTCACCCAGATCGTTGATCTGACTGGTTGAAGGACTATCCAATGGCATACATTTGAACTATGCCCGTTGATCACGCCTCTTGTGCAGAGAAAATACAAAGCAGACTTCCCAGACTAATGTTCAATCTGAAAAGATTGAGCTTGGTCTGATGATAGCCAGACTAGTTTTCACATCGAAAACATTAACAATTTAATTGAAACAAACCAACATTTGGACCAACAGAAAAGGACTCAGTTCTTTTTTTGTTCACATTGTTAATTTACTTGAAAGAAGACTCAGTACTCTTTCTGATGGGGTCTCAGGGCTAAAATACATAAAGGGCAAAGAGCAATACCTACCTGAAGCATGTTGTGTTCACAATGCAATTGAAGTGAACCGCTTGTTACAGAGGGGTCTGAAAATGCTGACTAATATGTCTGAGTTCTTTTGAAGGGCTGAAACGGAAGTGAACACTGAATTCAGTAAGTAAAAAAGAGATGAGTTTTTCTGAGCTGTCTTTAAGTCTCACCGCTCTGTGTAGTTGTGTATCTTGTCGTAGGCGTGAATGGTGCCGAGGCCTTTAACGATGGAGGTGCACAGAGAGATGCAGGGAGAGCGACTGATGTCCTCCATCTTCTTCAACGTACAGATGTTTCTCAGGAACAGACTGCAGGAAACAGTCGGTCTTTATTAGGGCTGATGGAACGAATTCCAAAATGTGAATATAATTCAAATATTAAAAAAATCAATACTATTCGAATGCTAAAAAAATTACTGTTTGAATATTGCTTTTTTTAATATACATTTTTTCTTTTTTTTTCTTGCCTTTCTCGACGCCTTGGCCTACACGCATGTGAAAATGCAATGCTTTTGTTTCGTCTGATGAACAATAAAGTTTTTGAATCGTTACACAATCGTACACATTCCCTTAATACATCCACGCGGTATCATCATCACAATGCTATCAAAAATGGTGGAGAGCAATGTCTCCACCGAAACGGAGATCACCACTCCTGACAATTTGAGAAGCGATGTGTGGAAGGTGTTTGGATTTCAATCCATAAATGGAAAAATTACAGATAAAGAAGTGGCAATCTGCAGAATATGCAAAATCTGAAGGCAACAAGCAACCTGAGCTAAAACAGGTAAGAATTACTTCTTTTCTGCCTTTCTCCTCATCACGGGGCTTACCATCTACCCGCCAAAAGGTGATTATAGACAAACTGACACGGTTCATCTGTAAAGATATGAGACCGATCAACATCACGCAGCGGTCTGGATTTAAAGATTTTATTCACAAGCTTGAGCCAAGGTACACGGTTCCTAGCCATGCAACAATCACTGACAGAGTTGTGAAACTCTATGACACAACATCAGACAAATGATCAGTGGAAAAAAGATCACCCTGACCACAGATGGCTAGACATCACTTGCCACAGAGGCATATGTGACAGTCACTGCACATTTTATAGATAATGACTGGGAATTAAAAGACGTAATTCTCAAAACGGCTGAAGCGCAGAAAAGCCACACTTCGAGTGCATCTCGAACATATTCGGAGAATATGTTAGTCGTGGGTCAGTGCTTTCCATCACCGCTGACAACGCGGCTAATTATATCAACGCTGTCGACCTGCTGTCGCACCTGCAGGCCGTCAATGTCCCGTGCATGGCACACACCATTACCCTGGCTGTGAGGAAAGGGCTGGCAGTGCGAGCTATAGAAACTCAAATCAGCAGAGTGAAGGCCACAGCACTGCATTTTAACAAATCCACTATCGACAGCTACCTTTTGGAATCCAAGCAGAAGCTGCTTGCTCTTAAACCTGCGAAGCTAATGAATGACTGCGCTACCCGATGGAACAGCACTTACGACATGGTGTGTCAGGCAGCTGAGCAACAAGCTCCGTTAGCAGCGGTCATCATGGAGAAGAAACTTCGTCATCTCGAGTTGACTACCAGCGAGTGAACCCTTATGGAGCAGGTGAGTGACATAAATTGTGTACATATATGTATGCATTACATGTAATAACCAGGTGATATTGACAAATCAATAGGCTAGATTTTTCATTAACAATACAGTAGAGGGCATAACAGCCCATGCACAGCTGCATTATGTTAAGCTGCTAGCCATAACGTTATTCTAATTTTGTTTGTGTGTAGGTGAGAGCTGTGCTTAAACCTTTCAAAGTGGCCACTGAGGCGTTATCAACCGACCGATTTTCAACAGCATCAGCTGTTCTCCCCTTGAAGAATGTACTTTTGTCACATCTTCAGCCATCCACCAGTGATCCGGCAGCACTCATTGAAATGAAAATGAAGATAAAGACGGACCTCTGCATTCGATACAGTCGAGACAAAGGTGCCTTCAAGCTGCTTAATACGGCTACCTCGACCCGTGTTTCCATCGGCTAATTAATTTTAAAATAAAATTTTAAAAATAAAATGGGAGATCAGTCAGCTGCCAGTGTTTGCGGAGTGAGCAGCCATGGCTACGGGGATAACACGCCAGGAGAAAACCGCTCTCAGTGCTACGGGGGACCTTTTTCGTGATGTTTATCGCCAAGGAGCAGACGCATCAGGTGGTCCCTTAGATATAGGAGCCATGCTAGAGCAAGAAATGTTGATCTATGAAAGTGAGACCCCACTACCCACCGATAGCAACCCATTATCATGGTGGAAGACGTCACAGTCTAAGTACCCCCACCTTGCCCAGCTGGCACGGCACTACTTCCCAGGCCCCTCAGTTAGAGCAGAAAGGGTTTTCTCTACGGCTGGGATTATAGTAAGTAAAAAACGCTCTGCACTAGATTCAGAAAACCTTGATCGTCTTGTGTTTTTGGCCAACAACCTTAGGGATTAAATCCTGCCAATGTGGTTTGAAATGTTGAATGTAAATGTTACGCACATTGATTTAGGCATCTTCATTTTATTTTAATTGTTTTTCTTAACTTTGTGAAGATTGGTTGTGTTCAATAGAAGCTGTGCAGTTATTGATGCGATCTCAGCAGCCATTGTTTTTTTTATATCAAAAAATGTCCATTTTTGTCAAAGTTGACAAATTAAAGTCATTCATTTTGTTTGGCTGTTTTATTGTTAATAAGAAAGCGATTACCTGTTTCCAAATGTTTGTAATTTAATGTTAGAAGTCCCTCTAGTGGACAGAATGTGTAACAACAACCACATGCTGATAGTGGCATTGGCGATCCATAAGCCTGTGTAATGTCGTAAATATTAATAAGAGACGAATTTGAGCATTTAATATTCAGATTTTAGTCGAATATTAAATAAAATAATGAATGGAATTTGAATAGTATTATAGAGGAAGATTGACAGTCCTAGTCTTTACGCTCACTCATCAGAGAAGAACTGATGCAACAACTACCATCCTTGATTATTAATTTACAATGATATTATTGTGCAGAATTTAGAGATGGATCGATGAATGTGTTTGTTTAAATGCTGCATCCTGATCCTTACAGAAGTTTAGGAGATAGCACAAGGGTTTGTGTTTGGTCCTCTACATTAGCAATAGTGTCACTCTAACATAGACAAATAATATCTGTCTTTATACAGCTGACACAGTCTTATCTGCATTGCTTTCTCTTCATGTTTGTCTTCAGTTTTCATCGTAATCAGATTACCTGAGGATATAAAGGTTATATATAGAGTTGTTCTGATACCGATACTGGATATGATATGATGGTTATCATTGTTCTATGGCCTGGCTCGGGTTAAAGTCTTTATAAAACATGTAAAAAACAGACGGAGAATAAATGCCACTGAACTTTATTTCATTACCTAGTTAGACAACCAGTCATAGCCATCACTATTCACTGTTTTACCCAAACATAACCCATCCAGCGTCTTGGGGACCTATTCACTGTTTTACCCAAACATAACCCATTGAGTGTCTGGGGGACCTATTCACTGTTTTAACCCAAACCTAACTAATATTTAAGCACAAGCTCACTTGAACCTTGAAATAATCATATCCCAGACTGACGTGAGCTATTGCTTTTATAAAACATCATCAACGTCATCAAGTCATTTCAGGTATCAAATTCAGGTATCGAAATCTGTTTCAGGAGGGAAAATAAATGGTTTTTGATCTTTATTTAATGTATTAGCTCTGCTGCGGAGTGCTTACTTACCTGACAAGGATAATTAAGACCGTCACCAGGATGCACGCAGGAAGCAGCATGTATGGGAAGGTGACTGCAGAGATGATCAAACTGGAGATGGCCATCAGAGAGAACATGAGCTGGATGTTGAGATAAAAAGGCACAGCAGAGTCCACCTCGTTCTGACACGTGGAGAAACAGTTGAGGATGCGGCCAGTTGGAGTCGTGTCAAAGAAGCTCATCTGTTTTGCTAAGATCTGAGGGAAATACCGACCAATCAGCTGAGTTCACTCATCAATCACAACTACCAGAACAAAAACATGAAGAAAACTGTTTAAATATGTGTTCAAAAGGTCAGCGTTAGGGCCTTTGCATGGTCCTTGAATGCCCCCTTGTGGACAAATAAAATTGAGTTTCAGTACGTTTCGTTTCTTCACCACTATGTAGAGTTGAGTACCAATTAAGGCCTTTATTCTGCTCTTGCTTTGTGAAGGTTAGCGTAGCAGATAGCTAACATCAGATCCTTAGTAGAAGAGTAGAATGTAGGCTTTTACTTTGGATCTTTCCAATTTGTAAAACTGTGGAAACAAAAATTTGCCATTACACACTGTCCATATACATAACCATGAACATGCAACTCTAGTCTAGCATATAGCTATCCCATAAGAAAAATAAGAAGTCATAATCATGAGACTTGCAGGACTAGTTAGCATTTAAGCTTAATTTAGGGGTGTGATGAGCAGTGGCAATAATACTCACAATAAAGATAATGGAACTATGACTAGAAATAGTAGTTGTAGTAGTTCATGGCGTAGGAGGGCACTGCAGGGCATTACAGGGTGTAGTAGGGCACTGCAGGGCATTACAGAGTGTAGCAGGGCGTAGCAGGGCACTGCAGGGCGTTACAGAGTGTAGCAGGGCGTAGCAGGGCACTGCAGGGCGTTACCGGGCACTGCAGGGCATAGCAGGACGTAGCAGGGCTACACACCCTCCCCCGCCAGTCTAGGAGAACGCTGCAACTCCTCACTCCCTAACTATAAGCTTTATCAAAGAAGAAAGTTTTAAGTTTACTCTTAAATGTGGTGAAAGTGTCTGCCTCCTGAACCCAGACTGGGAGCTGGTTCCACAGGAGAGGAGCCTGATAGCTGAAGGCTCTGGCTCCTGAACCCAGACTGGAAGCTGGTTCCACAGGAGAGGAGGCTGATAGCTGAAGGCTCTGGCTCCTGAACCCAGACTGGAAGCTGGTTCCACAGGAGAGGAGGCTGATAGCTGAAGGCTCTGGCTCCTGAACCCAGACTGGGAGCTGGTTCCACAGGAGAGGAGCCTGGTAGCTGGAGGCTCTGGCTCCCATTCTACTTTTAGAGACTCTAGGAACCACAATTAGCTCTGAATTCTGGGAGCGTAGTGCTCTAGTGGGACAATAAGTTACTATGAGCTCTTCTAGATATGATGGTGCTAGACCATTTAGAGCTTTGTAGGTCAGGAGAAGGATTTTAAATTCAATCCTGGATTTTACAGGAAGCCAATGCAGAGAAGCTAATACGGGAGAAATATGATCTCTTTTCTTAGTTCTTGTCAGAACACGTGCTGCAGCATTCTGGATCAGCTGGAGAGTCTTAAGGGAATTATTTGAGAAACCTGATAGTAAGGAATTACAGTAGTCCAGCCTGGAAGTAACAAATGCATGGACTAGTTTTTCAGTATCGTTTTGAGACAGGATGTTTCTAATTTTGGCAATGTTATGAAGGTGAAAAAAGGCTGTTCTAGAGGTTTGTTTTAAGTGGGCGTTAAAGGATATATCCTGATCAAAAATAACTCCTAGATTTCTGACAGTAGTGCTGGAGGCCAGGGCAATGCCATCCAGGGTAGCTATATCTTTAGATAATGAAGTTCGGAGGTGTTTGGGGCCCAGCACAATAACTTCAGTTTAACATCAGAAAATTGTAGGTCATCAAGGATTTTATATCTTTAATGCATGCTTGAAGTTTAGCTAATTGACTGATTTCGTCTGGCTTGATTGATAAGTATAACTGGGTGTCATCCGCATAACAGTGAAAGTTAATTGAGTGTTTCCTAATAATATTACCTAGAGGAAGCATATATAAGAAGACTAGAATTGGTCCAAGCACTGAGCCTTGTGGAACGCCATGGCTAACTTTAGTGTGCCTGGAGGATTCTTTGTTAACATTAACAAACTGAGATTGATCTGATAAATAGGACTTAAACCAACTTAGTGTGATTCCATTAATGCCAACTAAGTGTTCCAGTCTCTGTAACAGGATGGTATGGTCAATAGTGCGTTTAAAGGTGAACCGTTAGCTTCTAACTGCTTTAGAAGACAGAGATCTAATATTTAATAGTCCACATCTTTTTTTTCCCTATTCTGTTCTATCATTGCAGTGGTAGGTTTAATTCCAATTAGGTTGTTAAGTATAGCCCCTCTTTTATTTACCTTTGATTTAACCGATCTGAGTCGGGGGACAGACACTGTGGTTATTAGACTATGAGTGGGCAACTGCTCCAACAGAAGCCCAGAGGAGCATATTGCACTGCACCTCTGATTACTAATATCAAACTTGGGTTGTCATGGTTTATGACCAAAAATTGACTCGGTCAGATTTCTTGATATGAGAGCGGCTCCGTCCAAAGTGGGATAAATGCTCACTGAGTCGGGAGAAACTGTTAGAAAGGCAAAGATGTTGGCGGCTAGCCATAGGCTCTGGTTTAGAGCGACCGACATTGCCATGTGCTCTCCCCGGTTTAGAGCTAGCGCTACGCTTCCTTCGGACATTCACCCACTTGCCAGGCTGTTCGGGGTCTGCTGGGGGACAGTTAACAGAAGCTACAGTATGTTGGCCTGCCCCAGCTACGGAGCGCTGGCTAGCTACGGAAGCATATGATTTTGATTCCATGGTGCGGAGCCGTGCCTCTAACTCACTAAGCCTCGCATCCAGAGCATTGAATAAACTACATTTATCACATGTATCTTTATCACTAAAGGAGGCAGAGGAAGAGCTAAACATTTGACACACCGAGCAAGAGAGAGCAGGAGAGGGAGAGGAATTAGCCATTGCTTATGGCTAAGCAAAAGTAGCTAACAGCATTTTAACAATTGTGAGATCAGCGAGGCAGTCGCTGTAAGAAAAGAGAACATGACAGATGACAGATATATCAGAGATTTGTTTTGGTCTTACGTTGCTGAGCAGCTTGTTGTGCAGCGTGGTGGCGGCATTAAGCGTGACTCTGACGAAGCAGAAACATTTGATGAAGCAGATGATCAGCAGACTGCCCAACATCGCAGCACATACCAGGTGGTAGAAGTGCAGGTTGGGGTTCAGAGAGACATTGGCTTGCTCTGAAGATGTCACGTTGGCAGTCTGGGAAACAAAACAACAACCTGAGTCCAGCTGTTAAACATCTGGCAAACTTCTGCTGCTGAGAGCCACAACATTTGAAAAATGTTTTCCACAAAGTAATGGAGGCGTAAGCAATGGGAACACCACATTCATTAGTATTTCTAGATAATGTAGGTTCATGGCAAGAGAAGACATCCAATGTGTTATGTACCTTTAGTTTGTAACATTTCCAGTTATTATCTAAATTACTACAGACAAAATAAAAATATCTATTTACTGTAGGTGAGCAAACTGAGGATTTTCATTCATTCTTGTTTACCTAAAAACTGGTATAAAATAAAATTTTTTAAAAAAGAATATAATTTCACTCATTTCTTATAGAAAATATTGTTTGTGTAAAGTCACTTAAATTATTCAAACTGCAAAGTTTAAAAGTTTGTAATTTGTGTATTGGTGTTTGATGCTAGTGTTTTTACCAAACTGATCTCACAGAATTCCATGAAATGAACATGGATCGCTGAAAAGGAAAAGGTCGTGGGTGGGCTTACGTTTCTATGACACACGGGACAGCAACGGGATGGTTGAGTTTCGGAAACGTGACACGTGGGACACGATCCCCGGTCTCCTGGGTGAAAGTCCTGTGTTGTTTGACCTTTCCACCACCCCAACCAACCTCCCTGTGTGGATTTTTGGCCTTTCATACTACTCGCTACCGTAGTTGCTCTTACAGTTTTTCTTGATTGCTTAGACACAGTAGTCAATTCAAACTCCACATTTTTCAAAACAGTTAACACACAGGCCAGAAACAGTGGCCCTCATGGTCAAAATGACACATTTTGTTTGCAAAAGGCTCTAACCTTGCCAAAACATTTAAAATATGCAACAAAAGAACATTTTGCCTTCAAACAACACAACTTGCAAACAAGTGTCTGAGCTCTTCCAATCAACCATTACACAGTGGACACCAACATACTAAATATTCTATTGATCCTTATTTTCAAACTGTGGCTGAAAAATTAAATACTGTAAATATTACACATAATACATGTAAACCAAAATAAAATATATTAGAGTATAAGATATTAAGAAAATAAAATAAAATCTATTACAGTAAAGTATAACCATCTATTACTGTAGAGTATAAGAAATAGCCACTATTGATAGTCAGTCCCTTGTGTCTTGACGATGGGGCCACATGGTCTAACCCTGCAGACTGATCTATGGGGCCACATGGTCTAACCCTGCAGACTGATCTATGGGGCCACATGGTCTAACCCTGCAGACTGATCTATGGGGCCACATGGCCTAACCCTGCAGACTGATCTATGGGGCCACATGGCCTAACCCTGCAGACTGATTGCTAATTGAAGATTTGTGTGAAGGAGTGTCCAACAGGTGCTTCAGTGATGTCATACTGAAGTAGGTAGTTTCTAATAGTTAGGAACAGATGGTTTCTGTTTGGTTACCATAGCTAAAACAATGGAGTTTGAACTGCTTGAATGATCTGTGTTAACTGTTCTGCTAAAGGGTGTGTGTGGGGGGGGGGGATGTGTCAATCCAATGAGAAAACGTTAACACATTTGCAAGAGGTGTCTTCTGCTCTGCTGAGACAGTGATGATGAAAACCGAGTGGATCCCAGTTTCTTTAAGCAGGTCAAAGCAATCAAGAAAAACTGTAATGCTACGGCATCTTCTCATTGACTTTACATTGGCATTGTTTTCCATGGTGACTACATGGAATTTTCACACAATCTGTGCCACCACCACGTAATGCACTGTTAAAAGTTTGTGATCATTTCACGGATCTCTGTAAGACCAGGCTGGTTTTTACTCTCAGTATGTTCTGAGTGACAGTGTGTGTTATCTCAGTGAGGAGTGTTCTGAGTGTTTGGCTGCTCTGAGCCTGTTCAGAGACGTGTGTGAAGAGTTGTGTTGCTGTGAATGAGTGTTGCAGGAGATGTGAACTGTTTAGTTCAGGTGACTGTTGGTAAAGCAGACTGTAGTTTGAGTTTTGCATGTGGCTTCAGTTGTGACCACTGTTGTTTAGCAATCGAAAAAAACTGTAACATGAAAATCCGACATTATAACGTTACAAAGTGCTTCACAAAGCAGCAAAATAAAACACTGTAGTCATAACAACTGCAGGTTTCTTTAAACTTTTAAATTCTTCTTTAACGATTATTTGATGCTTAGACACGAACACGCTTTTTTATGCTTTTAAACCCTTTTTGATGCTTAAAGTGGACATATTATGCTTTTTCATATTTTCTGTCACATCTACAATGTGATTTTTGTAAAGTGTGTCTCACCCCGTCTCCCTGCTGCAGCCAGTAGCTGAGGCCCCAGTAGCCTAATGACCCGTTAGCTGTTAGCACCATGAAGCTGAGGAGAGTGAAGAAGCTCATACAGAGTCCTGCAGGAGACAGAGGGGACAGGTTAACATATAAATCAGGGTTTATTATATAATAAGACCCAAGCTGAACAAATGTCAAATCAATGTGAGTGTCTAAATTAAGTTCTCACATCTAATGATTGTAGTCAGACTTTTTTAGCAAGTTGTCTTTGAGCTTTTTGAGTTAGTGTGTGTGTGTCTGTCTGTCTGTGTGTGTGTGTCTCTGTGTGTGTGTGTGTGTGTGTGTGTGTGTGTGTGTGTGTGTGTGTGTGTGTGTGCGTGTGTCTCTGTGTTACCTCCGGCTGCGTGACAGTACCGCTGAAAGGTTGTCCAGGTGATCAAACTCGCTTTGCTCTTCTGATCAGCAGCTTCACACAGAGAACAGAACAGTCAGAAAACTCAACATTTCTTTTAATGTAATATACGGTAACTCCTCTACTATGAGACAGGAAGTCTCGTGGTTATGACCCAATTGTTAGCCTATTGTTATAAAAACGTCTGCTACGGAGCCATAACGTGAGCTACAAGGTAATGGAGCCTTTTATACATTGTCGTGTTTCTTTAGAAATATATGGCTGGTTAGCATCAAAATAGCACCATAGGAGCTACACTTTGTGGAGGCTGGCTTACCTCATTAAAGTGCCCATATTATGAAAAAAACACTTGTACTCTCTGGTTCTTCCACACGCATACAAACTTTGTAAAAATCCCTCCATGCTGTTCTGAGTGAGATACGGTTCCTGAATGTGTCCTGTCTTCAGTCTCCGGGTCAGCTGTTCAACATCTGCACGGCTTGTGACGTCACAAGCCGAAACGAGCTGGCTAACAGCAACTGTTAGCTCGTAGCGTTAGCATGCTAACGCTAGCATGCTACCTTGTTCTCAATAGGAAAGCACTGCTACAACACACACAAGTTCACCATAATCTACTAAAGAACTACTTCCATGTGCGCCCTCATTTAGAAGAAGTGTCCCAGCTAATCCTGCCTTGTAACTGACTGAAGTTGGAGAAACAGCCTTTCTTTTACTGTCTATGGAGCTAGCTAGCTGACATGATCTACATCTGAGCTACTGAGCATGTGCAATCAAAGATAGTACAGAAGAAGAAGAAGAAGAGAGTTCTCACTCTGTAGCTAAAACAGAGACCAGCTGAAAAGAGGATCTGCAGCAGTGAGAGAGAGCTGTACAGTACAACAACAATATGGTGTTTTTTGAAAATTAAACCATGTAAACCTATTCTGGTACAACCTTAAAATACAGTTATGAACCTGAAAATGAGCATAATATGGGCGCTTTAACAAGTTTAAATCAACCATGGTAACACGCTGCAGGACTAACGTGGGAGCGAGTCTTGGGGTTCATGTGGGGAAGATCTTGTTCAGCTGAAAGTTCAGTTTCAGAAAAAGGGGAGAAGGAGAGAGAGTTGGAGGAAAAAGGACAATGAGAAAGAAAAGCCTGAGGAGAGACACCCCCATTGTGTTTTGGCACTTTTTCAACCCCATCTTTAGCCTGTAAGCTACACTGGTTCTCCGGTTAATAAAGCCTGAACATAAAAAACTACCAGTTCCCCTTCATGTGTCTCTTTGTAGTTTGGCTTATTTAAAGCTAATGTACTTACTAATTACTTGCTGTCCGGAGTTTGTACCTTCAATAAAAGCGTCAGCTAAATGACATGTAATAACAATATTCACTCATCGTGTCCTCATCATTTACCTAGCTAGCATGTAGAGCAGCGATCGCTAAAATTATAACCAAACTAAAAAAAAATCTGAAATTACAAAAAAAATTCTGTTTTTTACAGTTTTCAGCAGTGATCCAGAATAAAGAATTTGGTGGACTGTTTTTATGCTCGGATTGGAGATGTGTTAACATTCTGACTTTCAATTATTTTAAAATATTTTGAAAACTCTGCGTCCACAGATTCCATATGACCCTGGTTATATCAATCCTAATAAATAGTAAATATAAATCATCATTTCATTTTTTCTTAACAGGTAAATAACTATTAAGTAAAGTCCCTTTAGTTAATAGTTAACAACATTCACTTCTCCATATTGCAGATTAACAGATTTAGTTGTGTGAGACAGACAGACAGTTGATCAGACAGACAGTTGTTCACACAGACAGACAGACAGACAGTTGATCAGACAGACAGACAGACAGACAGTCTTACGGCCAGATGTCCGTCCCCTTCCTCTGGCGTTCTAACCTCTGGTGGATTTGTGAGGACTATGGTTAACTGCTCCTCAGATCTCTGCAGGGTAAATCCAGACAGCTAGCTAGACTATCTGTCCAATCGGAGTTTTCTGTTGCACGACTAAAACTACTTTTGAACGTACACGTTCCACCAAAAAAAGTTCCTTCCTGAGACTATTTAGCAGAGGCACCGTGGTTCCGTCCGGAGCTTAGTCCCGCCCAAGATGATTGTGATTGGTTTAAAGAAATGCCAATAAACCAGAGCATGTTGTCCTCCCATCCAGTAATGCTGTGTTGACTAGACAGACCTTCCTCCGCTGTGCTGTGGAGGAGTGTCTGGCTAGCGAGACGATCAGCTATCAATGTCCGGTTTATTAATGTAAAGTGTTATCAAACAGCAGGATTTTTTTCAGTTTTGACAGACTTACGTTTGCAGGCGGATGAAAGTGCGTCAGTGTTCTCATCTGACATGTCGAAGGCTGTGAGAGAACAAACAGAGGGGCAGTTTGATTTACTGCAAAGAGTAGTAGGAAGAGAGACAACAGTAGAGAGTAGTATGTAGAGAGACAACAGTAGAGAGTAGTAGGAAGAGAGACAACAGTAGAGAGTAGTATGTAGAGAGACAACAGTAGAGAGTAGTAGGAAGAGAGACAACAGTAGAGAGTAGTATGTAGAGAGACAACAGTAGAGAGTAGTATGTAGAGAGACAACAGTAGAGAGTAGCCTAGTCAACATGTTTTCAGTCAGCAGCCAATAAACCACAAACAGTTAATCAATTATCAAACTAGTCTATATATTGCCTCTCGATCGATTTTTTGCAGCTGTAAACACAGCTAACTACAGTTTCATAAATATTGATTTTGATTCTTAGAGAAAGTGTTAGTTTTGTGATATTGGAAGTGTAAAATAGTATTTCTGGGAACCGTACCTGGATTAACTATCCCTCCATTCGTATGACCGTTAATTTTCCCTTTCTGGGGCTGAAACACAAAACAGAAGTCATAATCAGGCAGCAACAACACTTTTAGTTTTTTAGATGGATTGACATTGACTTCATTGAGCTTTTAAAAGGACAATTCCGGCGCAAAATGAACCTAGGGGTTAATAACTAGTGCTGTCAAACGATTAAAATATTTAATTGCAATTTTATAACATTAAATGACTTCTCCGGGAACCATCACCTTATCGTGGTGGAGAGGTTTGTGTGTCCCTATGAACCTGAGGGCTGTGTTGTCTGGAGCTTTGTGCTCCTGGTAGGGTCTCCCAAGGCAAAGTGGTCTCAGGTGAGGGGCCAGACAAAGAATGGTTCAAAAATCCTATGAAAAATCGAGGAAGGGATGAAGTGACCCTGCCCGGAGGAAGCCCGGGGCCCCCGTCTGGAGCCAGGCCCAGATGGAGGGCTCGTCAGCGAGCGTCTGGTGGCCGGGTTTGCCACGGAGCCCGGTCGGGCACAGCCCGAAAAAGCTACGTGGCGGACATCCCTCCATCCCATGGGTCCACCACCTGTGGGAGGAACCGCTGGGGTCGGGTGCGCTGCCACATGGGTGGCAGTGAAGGTCAGGGGCCTCGACGGACCAGACCCGGGCAGCAGAGGCTGGCTCTGGGGACGTGGAATGTCACCTCTCTGTGGGGAAGGAGCCGGAACTTGTGCGGGAGGTGGAGCGCTACCGGTTAGATCTGGTGGGGCTTACCTCTACGCACAGTCTTGGTTCTGGAACCATACTCCTGGATAGGGGTTGGACTCTTTTCTTCTCCGGAGTTGCCCAGGGTGTGAGGCGCCGGGCGGGTGTGGGGATACTCACAAGCCCCCGGCTGAGCGCCGCTACGTTGGAGTTTAACCCGGTGGGACGAGAGGGTCGCCTCCCTACGCCTGCGGGTTGTGGGGGAAAACTCTGACTGTTGTTTGTGCATATGCACCAAACAAGAGTTCAGAGTATTCGGCCTTCTTGGAGACCTTGAGTGGAGTCCTGCATGGGGCTCCAGTTGGGGACTCCATAGTTCTGCTGGGGGGACTTCAACGCGCACGTGGGTAATGATGGAGACACATGGAGGCGTGATTGGGAGGAACGGCCTCCCTGATCTAAACCAGAGTGGTTGTTTGTTGTTGGACTTCTGTGCTAGTCATGGATTGTCTATAACGAACACCATGTTCGAACATAGGGATGCTCATAAGTGTACTTGGTACCAGAGCACCCTAGGCCAAAGGTCAATGATCGATTTTATAATCGTTTCATCTGATCTGAGGCCATATGTTTTGGACACTCGGGTGAAGAGAGGGGCGGAGCTGTCAACCGATCACCATCTGGTGGTGAGTTGGGTCAGGGGGGTGGGGGAAGACTCTGGACAGACCTGGTAAGCCCAAAGCGGGTAGTGCGGGTAAATTGGGAACGTCTGGAGGAGGCCCCTGTCCGACAGACTTTCAACTCACACCTCCGGCGGAGCTTTTCGTGCATCCCTGTGGAGGCTGGGGGCATTGAACCCGAGTGGACAATGTTCAAAGTTTCCATTGCTGAAGCTGCGGTGAGGAGCTGTGGTCTTAGGGTCTTAGGTGCCTCAAGGGGCGGTAACCCACGAACACCGTGGTGGACACCGGTGGTCAGGAAGCCGTCCGACTGAAGAAGGAGTCTTTCCGGGATATGTTATCCCAGACGACTCCGGAGGCAGTTGCAAGGTACCGAAGGGGCCCGAAGGGCTGCAGCCTCTGCCGTGAAAGAGGCAAAGCAGCGTGTGTGGGAGAAGTTCGGAGAAGACATGGAGAAGGACTTTCGGTCGGCACCAAGGTGCTTCTGGAAAACCGTTCGCCACCTCAGGAGGGGGAAGCGGGGAACCATCCAAGCTGTGTACAGTAAGGATGGGGACGCTGTTGACCTCAACTGAGGAGGTAATAGGGCGGTGGAAGGAGCACTTTGAGGAACTCCTAAATCCGACTAATACGCCCTCTATGGTAGAGGCAGAGCTGGAGGATGAGGGGGGATTGGCATCAATTTCCCTGGTGGAGGTTGCTGAGGTAGTTAAACAACTCCACAGTGGCAAAGCCCCAGGAATTGATGAGATCCGTCCAGAAATGCTTAAAGCTCTGGGTGTGGAGGGGTTGTCTTGGTTGACACGCCTCTTCAACATTGCGTGGAAGTCTGGGGACGGTGCCTAAGGAGTGGCAGACCGGGGTGGTGGTTCCCCTTTTTTAAAAAGGGGGACCAGAGGGTGTGTGCCAATTACAGGGGTATCACACTTCTCAGCCTCCCGGTAAAGTCTACTCGAAGGTGCTGGAAAGGAGGGTTCGGTCGATAGTCGAATCTCAGGTTGAAGAGGAACAATGCGGATTCCGTCCTGGTCGGTGGAACAACGGACCAGATCTTTACTCTTGCAAGGATCCTGGAGGGAGCCTGGGAGTATGCCCAACCAGTCTACATGTGTTTTGTGGATCTGGAGAAGGCGTATGACCGGGTGCCCCGGGAGATACTGTGGGAGGTGCTGCGGGAGTACGGGGGTGAGGGGTCCCTTCTCAGGGCCATCCAATCTCTGTACGACCAAAGCGAGAGCTGTGTCCGGGTTCTCGGCAGTAAGTCGGACTCGTTTCAGGTGAGAGTTGGCCTCCGCCAGGGCTGCGCTTTGTCACCAATCCTGTTTGTAGTATTTATGGACAGGATATCGAGGCGTAGTCGGGGTGGAGAAGGGGTTGCAGTTCGGTGGGCTGGGGATCTCATCGCTGCTTTTTGCAGATGATGTGGTCCTGATGGCATCATCGGCCTGTGACCTTCAGCACTCACTGGATCGGTTCGCAGCCGAGTGTGAAGCGGCTGGGATGAGGATCAGCACCTCTAAATCGGAGGCCATGGTTCTCAGCAGGAAACCGATGGAGTGCCTTCTCCAGGTAGGGAATGAGTCCTTACCCCCAAGTGAAGGAGTTCAAGTACCTTGGGGTCTTGTTCGCGAGTGAGGGGACAATGGAGCGGGGAGATTGGTCGGAGGAATCGGCACAGCAGGTGCGGTATTACATTCAATTTATCGCACCGTTGTGACGAAAAGAGAGCTGAGCCAGAAGGCAAAGCTCTCGATCTACGGTCAGTTTTTGTTCCTACCCTCACCTATGGTCATGAAGGCTGGGTCATGACCGAAAGAACAAGATCCAGGGTACAAGCGGCCGAAATGGGTTTCCTCAGGAGGGTAGCTGGCGTCTCCCTTAGAGATAGGGTGAGAAGCTCAGTTATCCGTGAGGAGCTCGGAGTAGAGCCGCTGCTCCTTTGCGTCGAAAGGAGCCAGTTGAGGTGGTTCGGGCATCTGGTAAGGATGCCCCCTGGGCGCCTCCCTAGGGAGGTGTTCCAGGCACATCCAGCTGGGAGGAGGCCTCGGGGGAGACCCAGGACTAGGTGGAGGGATTATATCTCTAACCTGGCCTGGGAACGCCTCGGGATCCCCCAGTCGGAGCTGGTTAATGTGGCCCGGGAAAGGGAAGTTTGGGGTCCCCTGCTGGAGCTGCTACCCCCGCGACCCGACCCCAGATAAGCGGATGAAGATGGATGGATGGATGGAAATGTCCCTCGATTTCTTTTTGTCCCATTATATTTTCTTGACGAGGGGGCGGAGAATTCACATCAGCTTGTGTGCTTGACCGTCAGCTGTGTGCTTGGCCGTGGCCATCAGCCGCGAGCTTGGCCATCAGCCGCGAGCTTGGCCGTCAGCCGCGAGCTTGGCCGTCAGCCGCGAGCTTGGCCATCAAGTGGTATTTCAGACTGGACGTGCTGCGATGATAGCTCAGTTCACAACGACAGAACACACAGATCACTTTGGTCTTGTCAATGGAACCATTTGGCAACTTTTTAAAAGTAAACTTTCCATTCAGAATCTTATTGGCATCCACTCTTTGGCCGGCTCGCAAGCTAAAACAAGTGTGTGCGGCATGCCTGTTCTGTTTCCGGTCTAGCTAGGTCCGGTGTGTTGTTTTCCTAACATTAATAGTTGTTACAACAGCATGTGAAAAAAACGACAAAGTTTGCTAGGCCAAAAAGAACGTTAATCTTGCGATAAAAAAACTGACGCTGTTAAAATGGGTTTGCGTTAACGCCGTTAACAACGCGTCTAACTGACAGCACTATTAATAACATATGTGTACTGAGTCGACCGTTCTCTGGGATCTGTTTTCATGCTAATCAAATGTGTCTCTAGCTTGAAACACGCTACCGCTAACCGGTGATTAGCTGCTAACGCTAGCCTTTGGGGCACTTGGTAAATCACTATTTCTATACCACTAACAAGACTCAAAATATCACCAAGCTTACACGGTACCATAATGAGGGTCCCTACATGTAAATCCAAGCACTGAGAACTTTGTAAGTGTACTGACAGTTTATTACAAAGATAGATTATTAAGACGTGTTTACATGCAGGTGCCATCTTGGAAAACAGTCATAAGCAGTCAAACCACGAACGCTTTGCAACCAGTAACGCAGCTCAAACACAGCATTCTTGGTTGTCTGTACACTTACAAAGTTCTCAATGCTTGTGTTTACATGTAGGGACCCTCATTATGCTACCGTGGAAGTGTGGTGATATTTTGAGCCTTGTTAGTGGTGTAGAAATATGGTGCTTTTCCATCACGTGCTACCTGCTCGATTCGCCTCGACTCTACTCGCCTTTTTTGGTTTTCCATTACGCAAAAAAGTCCCTGGAACCTGCTAGCAGATCCTTTTTTTAGTACCACCTCAGTCGAGGTTCCCAGTGAGCTGAGCCGATACCAAAAGGTGACGTGAAAGCATCAGACGGGGGTGTCCTCAACAAACCCACCATTTTTAAATAGTTTTGTTTTTGCTGCCTCCAGCTTCATTTGACACAAAATGTGTCTTCTGGCAACAACACACACCTTCCACGTTCTGTGTGTCGCGTTAGGTCATGGCAGTTTCCTGTGGCGCCGCTATGACGACCAGCCAGACGAAAATCTGCAATGGAAAATGGACGCACAGTGCGTTGAGTAGAGACGAGACGAGGCGAGCAGGTACCATGTAATGGAAAAAACACCAATAGTGATTTACCAAGTGCCCCGAAAGCTAGCCTTAGCAGCTAATCACTGGTTGGCAGAGCGTGTTTCAAGCTAGAGACACATTCGATTAGCATGAAAACAGATCCCAGAGAACGGTCGACTCGGTACACATATGTTATGAACCACTAGGTTCATTTTGAGCCGGAATAGTCCTTTAACTCTCTGGGGTCGACAGCTCCGTCGGCAATATCGAAATAAATCTGTACTGTATTTATATTTGGAGTTTGATTGGAGGTATAGTAATTCAGAATGTTGTTTGGGTTGCTCATGTGTTACAAAGGTCATATTCCTGTTTCTTTTTCTCTTTTTAATAAGACAACATCATCCTCACTGCTTCTACACTCTTTTTGTATTGTTTTGCAAAATCTTGAAAGGTTGTGAAAGGTTTCTGTGTGTGAAGAATTTTTTTAGGATGACGCAAAACGTAGTTTTTCTCCATATTGTGAATAAAAAAAATGTTTTTCTTAAAACAAGATTGATTTCATGAGGACTTGTGTCTTCTACCAACACAGTCTCATGGTAGTTCTCACACAGACACATATGGTGCTAAAACAGTCTCATAAGTATTTGCAACTTGTAAAACACAATTCACAAATTAATACAGAGTGATTTGTATTCATAAATCTGTATCTGTGCCTCTACTTTGTGAATTGTGAAACACAATGGGAACTGCCGTGAGACTGGGTTGCTTCTACAGAAGCGGAAACTTTGGTTCAGACATCATAGCTAATAATCAAAACCCTCCTGGAGAAAATGAACAGGTGTTTACTTCAGGAACCACACTGATGAGCTCTATAGCGGCTGGCTTGGCCAGGTGTGTGCTGATGATGTCAGCGTAGTGTCCCTTCGCCTTCATCAGATCCACGTGACTTCCTGTTTCCAGGACCTCCCCATCCTTCAGAACCAGAACCTCATCACAGAACTCCAGGTACTGACACACACACACACACACACACACACACACACACACACACACACACACACACACACACACACACACACACACACACAGAAACAGAGACACACACACACACACACACACACACACACACACACACACACACACACACACACACACACACACACACACACACACACACACACACACACACACACACACACATGCACCAGTTTTAACATAGTGAGTAACCAGTATAAACTAACTTGTAACTGCTGAGTAACCAGTATGAACTAACCTGTAACAGGTGAGTAACCAGTATAAACTAACCTGTAACTGCTGAGTAACCAATATGAACTAACCTGTAACAGGTGAGTAACCAGTATGAACTAACCTGTAACTGGTGAGTAACCAGTATAAACTAACCTGTAACAGGTGAGTAACCAGTATGAACTAACCTGTAACTGGTGAGTAACCAGTATAAACTAACCTGTAACTGGTGAGTGACCAGTATGATGGACTTCCCCAGCAGCTCTTTCTTGATGCATTGCTCGAAGATGTGTTTTCCAACGTGAGCATCGACAGCGGACAGTGGGTCGTCCAGCAGGTAGATGTCTCGGTTGGAGTAGACGGCTCGGGCCAGACTCACCCTCTGTTTCTGCCCCCCCGACAGGTTCACCCCCTCCTCTCCTAACTGAAACACACACACACACACAGTTGTACTAGTGTTTAAATGATTACTAAAGAGCTTTTTAGACCTTTTAGTTAAAGAGTGAGATCCTTTTTGTTTAACATTAAACTGCCCCGAAATCTTCGTCACCAAACCCACCAGACTCCATGTAAATAATCAATACTTTTATCATTGTAAAACACACTTCATTCAAAGTGGACAGACACTAAATAAAACTATCAAAAGCCGTCTTGGTTCATCTTTCCACTGTTCCAACAATCACCACTCTGGTTTGGTTGAAATAAACCCTTAATTCACCCATTTACATGTGGCTCTATACACGCTAAAAGTACTGATTATTTACATGAAGTCTGGTGGGTTTGGTGATGGTGATTTCGGGGCTGTTTCATGTTAAACTAAAAGGATCTTACTCTTTAACTAAAAGTTCCCATAATGTTGTCAGACACTTAGAATAATAGTCTGAGTCTGTCAGCGGCTAAAAACAACACTTTTATTAGACGCTAACTAACGCTGAACATTTCTCCTATAGGGTTACATTGCAGCCCGGTTCAGGGCTGCAGGTTACAGCATTATCGCTCAATACTGGACGATTCTCGGAGATCAGTACCTTAGACACTAATGCATGGGAAAATAAAAAACAAACATGTTCTCTTTAACACAGACTAGACTGGAGATGATTGCTTGAGGTTCTCACCAGCGTCTGATCACCGTGTGGCAGGATTTTGAGGTCGTCCTCCAGGCAGCAGCAGCTCAGGACTCGGGTGTACCTGCGGAGCGTCAACACGTCACCACACAGATCAGCTGACACTTTTTCTCTGGAGGAGAGTTATCTACCTGGAGTGGTCCATTGGTTCCCCCATCAGGATGTTGTCCTGCACTGTCCCGTAGAATATCCAGGCCTGCTGAGCGGCATAAGCAATTGATCCCTGCACCGAGACCGATCCGTGCTGTAGGTTCAACTGACAGACAGAGAGACAGACAGGAAGCAGATGGACAGGTGAACAGGATGCAGACAGATAGGTGAACCGGATGCAGACAGACAGGTGAACTCACCTGTTCTAACAGACTGCAGATCAGTGACGTCTTCCCGTTTCCAACAGTCCCACACACAGCGAGCAGTCTGCCCTGCAAGACACAGCATCAGTTAGAGACACCAACATATGACACAGACACACACGAGAAAAGGGTCAAGGCAAGACGTTGGTTGGATCGGCACACTAATGAACAGAAACTACCAACTCAGCAGTGACTCTGGGTTTCGTGGCAACAGGGACACTGGGGGTCTCCGGGCAGAGGAGACTCTGGGTCTTTGGGCAGAGGAGGCTCTGGGTCATTGAGCAGAGGAGACTCTGGGTCATTGGGCAGAGGAG
>NW_027595410.1:55000-82513 GCF_031162955.1 Sander vitreus | reverse complement strand
CCACACACACACACACACACACACACTCACACACACACACACACACACACACACACACACACACACACACACACACACACTCTGCAAATGAAACGCCTTTTTGAGGGGCTTCACATACTCAAAATTACACCAAAATTGGCCGTCTCATCAAGTCTGGTGAAAGTTTACGTATTTTAAGGGTTTCAGGAATAGGCGCACAAAAATGGCTCGCTAGCGCCCCCTAAAAAACAGCCCCTGCAGTACGTTATATGTTGACGCACGAAATCTGTAACATGTCCAGACGTACAAAAAAGCTCATTGGAGCCATACCCCCCAACAGGAAGTCCGCCATTTTGAATTGAAAGTTGTTTTTGGCGATTTCCACATATCGTACTTTAACTCCTCCTAGAGATTTTATCCGATCGACTTCAAATTCAGTCTGTACCATCTTAAGACGTTCAAGATGAAAAGTTATTAAAAGAAAAACTTTTGTCATAGGGCATGCCCGTGACCAGGAAGTGGGTGTAACTTGAGTGTAGATTGCCCAATCAGCTAAAAACATTTCACTGTTCATAAGAGTCCAACCCTGAGGACATCTATAGACAAATATTTACTCAAAGTCATAGCGCCCCCTAGTGGCAACAGGAATTAGACCTAAAAATCAAGGTGCTATACTTTAATCTAGAGATTTCATCCAATCGACTTTAAATTTGATGTGTGTGCTATCTTAAAATGCCAAAGATGAAAAGTTATTAAAATTTTGTCCAATAGTGTGGATTTGGCGGCCATTTTGTGGCCAATTTGCTACAATTGACAAGAGTCCAGGCCTGAGGATATTTACAGGCCAATATTGACTTTTGGTTATAGTGGGGGGTTGGCAACAGGAAATAAGCCTTATATGACAAACATCATCTGATTTACATGAAACTTATTATGTGTGGTCTACATGTGATACTAAGCCGCCCCCTATACTTTAACCACGCCCACTTACTCAGACCACGCCCTCTTTTATGGCTTTTGAAGCGTTTAAAATATTGTTTTGAGGTATCATTGAACATAGCAGAGAGTTCCTTTGTCATTGGTCATGGTTTAGCCCGCCCCCTATGTTTTAGCCACGCCCCCTTTCATAACTATTGACCTGTTTGATGTGGACTCTTGTGTGAGGTATCATTAAACTCAGCGGGGAGTTCCCTTTTCATTGGTGATGATTTGCAGTGTCTGAGTGCCGTGCAAATACACAGCATCTGCCAGTAAACCCGATGTGCAAGGAGATGCGAGGGCCCATCCATCACTGCTTGCAGCTTTAATTATTATTACTACGTCAAATGAATTGCCTTTTTGAGGAGGCTTAACATATTCAAAAACTCACCAAAATTGGCAGTCGCATCAAGCCTGGTGAAAAAGTATGTATTTTAAGGGTTTCGGGAACAGGCGCACAAAAATGGTTCGCTAGCTCCAACCACGCCCACGTAATCAGGGCACACCCCCTATCATAACTTGTGAACCGTTTAAGGTAGTCTTGTGTGAGGTATCACTGAACTCAGCAAAGAGTTCCTTTTTAATTGGTGACCATTTGCCCCACCCCATATGCGTAAGCCACGCCCCCTTTAATAACTAATGACCAGTTTGATGTACACTGTTGTGTGAGGTATCATTGAACTGTGCAGAGAGTTCCATTTTCATTGGTCATGGTTTGGTCCGCCCCTATGCTTTAGCCACGCCCCCTTTCACAGCTAATGACCCGTTTGATGTGGACTCTGTGTGAGGTATCACTGAACTCAGCAGGGAGTTCCTTTTTCATTGGTGATGATGTGCAGTGTCTGAGTGCTGCGCAAATGCACGGTCGCAAGGTGCGGCGTCCGCCAGTAACCCCGATGTGCAAGTAGGTGCGAGGGCCTGTCCAACGCTGCTTGTAGCTTTAATTGTTGTTGTTTTGTTGTTCTGTTAAAAATCTTCAGAAAATTCTGCACCACACTGATTAATTTTTTCTTCGATTTTAAAAGCCTCCTGCCACAAGTTAACTTCAGGCCCTGTGAAGAAATGAAATTAAACAAAAAGAGCTAATCACATCTCTCAGACTGTTCTCTCTCTATATAAGAGTCAGAAGTGTGTCCACAAACCTGGAGGACGATGAAGATGAGAAAGATGAAGATGCTGATGAGAGCAGTGTAGTCGAGGATGTGGCAGGCATATGCGGCACACATGATCAACAGGAGGGGAGAGGGCAGCAAAGTTGGGCACCACCGGACGGCTTCAAACAGCTTGTAGCTGTCGCTGGTCAAAACATTCACCATCTGGCAGACAGACAGACAGACAGACAGACAAGAAAGTTAGAGACAGAGCGACACACACACACACACACACACACACAGAAAGTTAGAGACAGACAGACAGTTAGAGACAGACAGTCAGACGCACAGAAACACAGACAGACGGACACACAGACAGACAGACAGACAGACGGATGGACAGATGGACGAAAAACAACTTAGGGAACAAACGGAGCTACATCAAGTGGTAAACTTCAGGAAGTGAAGTCACGTCTGATTTGAACCCAAACCTCCATCTTTTTATCAACTTAACTCAGTAGTTTTGGTGTCTAAACCTAACCAAACTGGGACCGTTAACCACGAGTTAAAAACTGCAACCGGTACCTTCTCTGGTTTAGATATGAGGACAAATTTCCTGCCACCACTAGGGGGCGTTCATTTATGAAAAGCTCCGGTGGGTCGGATTAGAAGGGGGGGACAAACCACCCATATTATTGGAGGACTTGAAGGGGGGTTGTCCTACCTGTCCCACAGAGACTCCGCTGTGCGTCCTCAGAGTGATGATCTTGCGGAAGCCCAGCATGCAGAAACCTGTTTTCATCCTGATTCCTGTCCGTATGCCGATGGCCCAAAACAGAGTCCTAGAGCTAATCCTTAAGAGGTCCATAAAGGCCAGACCCAAACACAGACCCAGGCCCCCCCAAACTGAGAATGACTCCGGTTTGAGGATGTAGAGGATGATCTCACGGACCAGGACTCCCTGAGAGAACATACAAAGAAATTACTGTTGATGTGTTACAATATTGTTTATAATCACATAGCTCAAATCAAGCAATCTGATTTGTTTACAGCAATGATATAATAAACACATACAACAGCTGCAACATCTAATTTCTTTGCACATTAAATATCACTGCATGTCTGGGAAAACCATAGAGGGTACTATTGTTGCTCTCTACATACTACTCTCTACTGCGGTCTCTCTACATACTACTCTCTACTGTTGTCTCTCTACATACTACTCTCTACTGTTGTCTCTTTACATACTACTCTCTACTGCGGTCTCTCTACATACTACTCTCTACTGTTGTCTCTCTACATACTACTCTCTACTGTTGTCTCTTTACATACTACTCTCTACTGTTCTCTCTACATACTACTCTCTACTGTTGTCTCTCTACATACTACTCTCTACTGTTCTCTCTACATACTACTCTCTACTGCTGTCTCTCTACATACTACTCTCTACTGCTGTCTCTCTACATACTACTCTCTACATACTACTCTCTACTGTTGTCTCTCTACATACTACTCTCTACTGTTGTCTCTCTACATACTACTCTCTACTGTTGTCTCTCTACATACTACTCTCTACTGTTCTCTCTACATAATACTCTCTACTGTTGTCTCTCTACATTTTACTCTCTACCCTATTCTCTCTACATAATACTCTCTACTGTTGTCTCTTTACATACTACTCTCTACTGTTGTCTCTCTACATACTACTCTCTACTGCTGTCTCTCTACATACTACTCTCTACTGCTGTCTCTCTACATACTACTCTCTACATACTACTCTCTACTGTTGTCTCTCTACATACTACTCTCTACTGCTGTCTCTCTACATACTACTCTCTACTTTCTTTGCACATTAAATATCACTCCATGTCTGGGAAAACCATAGAGGGTACTATTGTTGCTCTCTACATACTACTCTCTACTGCGGTCTCTCTACATACTACTCTCTACATACTACTCTCTACTGTTGTCTCTCTACATACTACTCTCTACTGCTGTCTCTCTACATACTACTCTCTACATACTACTCTCTACTGCTGTCTCTCTACATACTACTCTCTACTGTTGTCTCTCTACATACTACTCTCTACATACTACTCTCTACTGTTGTCTCTCTACATACTACTCTCTAAGACCCTTCAGGACTCATTCAAATGAAAAAACACTTTTTTGATAGGATTTTAAAAAGGTGATGTAACATGACTCACTGAACAGCAGAACAGTGCCAGCATGAAGACTACGGAGATGGCGACGACCAGCAGCAGCCGGTTTCTCTGGAAACGAAGCAACACTCGAATCAGAGACGCTTTCTGCAGGCCGACCGCACACACTTCCTTTTCCCACAGTTTCTGCAACCTGCACAAATAAAACAGAAACACACAGAGAGTAGATATACGGAGACACACGGGGACAGACAGAAACACAGAAACACACAGAAACACACCACGGATGGGTTACTGAACCAGCCTACTGGGGCCCTGACTCACAAAATGTAGCCGAAAAAAAAACACAGGTCTGTCACAACTGTGTCCACATTCAAAAGCAAACTGAAGCCTTTTATGCGTGTGTGTGTGTGTGTGTGTGTGTGTGTGTGTGTGTGTGTGTATGGTCGCACTTGTAGACTTTTGGTTTGTTTTTGTTTATTGAATTCTTTTATATTCATGCTTTTTTTTAATGCGTATACTCTTTTTAACGTAAAGCACTTTGGGTTTACTTACGGATGCAAAGCCAACACAAAGAGATGCTAAAATACTGACTATAGACACAAAACCAACAAAATCATGCAAATAACTACAAATGATCCAAAATGATGCAAAACAATCACAAAGATAGGCAAAATGACTGTTGTAGTTGACTTGTGTGTCTTTATCTCTGTAGACTAGTATAAAATGATATATGTGTAATAATCTGTCCATGATCAACACACAGACACACGTTTGTTTCAAAGAACACTTTGTAACATGTTGTGTATGAATAAAGTTTTTTGAAGGTGATTAGCGTTATTTGTTGAAGTCTGACCTGTCTCCGTTGACGTCGGCTCCGTCTAGAGGAGACGGACTGAGTGTGCTAGGGTCCAGCTGCTTCCTGAACATGGACCACATGACTGGAGTCATCCAGGACATGGTGCTGAAGGACAGGAAGCTGGCTGTGTCCAGAGGATTTGACCTGAACACCAGACAACCAGACCACAGTTCACTTCCAGGGGTGGGAATCACCAGAGGCCTCACCATACTATATCATCACAACAGATTCTCACTCCCATCTCGTAAAATACGGCCGCTTGGTCAGGTGCCTTTGTCATTGTTATTGACGCTAAAAGTCTCCTTCAGCATCATATAACGCGCTTTATCTAAACACACTTGGTCGGGACTATTGGCGTCCCTTTTGATGTAGTTATGTTAAGGAAAAGGTCGTGGGTGGGCTTACGTTTCCGTTACACGCGGGAAGAACGGGACAGTTGGGTTCAGGAAACATGACATATGGGACACGATCCCCGATCTCCTGGGTGAAAGTCTTGTGTTGTTTGACCCGTCCATCCCCCCAACCAACCTCCCTACGTGTAATTTCGGCCATTCATACTACTCGCTACCGTAGTCGCTCTTAGTGCTACATCATCTTCAAACCCTGTGTAGCTGCTGCTGCTCTCCCCGGTACCTTCTACAAACACGATGAAGGACGCCTTTTTCATGGCTTCAGATGCTGACAGCCACTGTCCAAACGTCCTTATTTTATGAGTTCAGGATGAGAACGAGTTGATCATCATGATACGATATTATTGATTTCAAACATATTGCAATATTCTGCGATATATTGCAATTTATTACATAATCTTTTCCAACTTCACATTTTTCCCCAAATCCAACTTATGTCCCCAAAAGGAAACTTTGTCAACATCTGTTTAATCTAAAAAAATTACATTTCTGTTTGTTCATCTCACTTCAATTTTATTGATGCAATATGGGATTGTCAGGTAGACAAACTTATCAACACATATACAATAAAAGATCAATACTTGGCGTCTGTGTACATGGCTTCTGTGTACTTGGCCTCTGTGTACTTGGCGTCTGTGTACTTGGCGTCTGTGTACTTGGCGTCTGTGTACTTGCCGTCTGTGTATTGATACTGTTAAGATCCTGTGTTTGGTTCTGGATTTATTGGTGTTTTTTTGTGTTTGGCAATACACTATTGTCACGGAAAATATCCTGATACTATGCTGTACTGATTTTTCCCCCACCCCTATTCATTACCACATACTCTAAAGATTAAACCAGGTCTGGTTCACTACCACAGACTCTAAAGATAAACCAGATCTGGTTTATCTTTAGAGTCTGTGGTAGTGAACCAGACAAGTTTGGTAATACACTATTGTCACGGAAAATATCCCGATAAAGATAAACCAGATTTGGTTCACTACCACAGACTCTAAAGATAAACCAGATCTGGTTCACCACCACTGACTCTAAAGATAAACCAGATCTGGTTCACTACCACTGACTCTAAAGATAAAACCAGATATTTATCAGAGGGAATTAAACTCACTCAGAGTATTTCTCTATAAGTAAACTCAATAAATTAGTTGTTTTGTTCCAAGGGAACTATATTGGGAATTTTACAACTTCTTTCTAGAAATATTTTCACATTATGACTTTTTCTTAAAGTGCTCATATTATGCTTTTTGGCTTTTCCCCTTTTCTTTATTGTGTTATATATGTTTTTGTGCACATTATAGGTTTACAAAGTGAAAAAGTCCAAAGTCCCCCCCAAAGGGACTTACCATCTCCAACAGAAAACACCGTTCACAAACTGCTCCAAACAGCTCTATTGTAGTCCAGCCTTAACTTCAGAGACAAACGTGGTCACTTTGGAACACACGTTATAATGCTCGCCTAGCTGCTAGCATGGCACGCCCTCATACTCTGCTTCTGACTGGCTAGTAGTCCTTACCTAGGTACTGTCAGGGCACGCCCTCATACTCTGCTTCTGACTGGCTAGTAGTCCTTACCTAGGTACTGTCAGGGCACGCCCTCATACTCTGCAACTGACAAGCTAGCAGTACTTTCTGCACATGTGCGACTCTCAAGAAAGATGGAACAGAAGTGAGATGCCTCACTCTGTAGCTAAAACAGAGACCTGAACAAGTGAAAAGAGGAGCTGCAGCAATGTGCAGTACAACAAATATATGGTGTTTACTAAAATTAAACCATGTAAACCTATTCTGGTTCAACCTCTCAATACAAATATGAACCTGAAAATGAGCAGAATATGAGCCACTTGAAGGCTTCATGTCCCATTTGAAAAGAAAAGGAAACAGAGAGGTTTTTTTAAACTTTATGTAACAAACAGAGCTACATCACGTGCTAACCTTCAGGAAGTGAAGTAATGTCTGATTTGAACCCAAACCTCCATCTTTTTTATCAACTTAACTCAGTAGTTTTGGTGTCTAAACCTAACCAAACTGGGACGTTTCACAACGTTAATGAAGTGTTTCAAACCGCGACCGTTACCTTCTCTGGTTTATAAAAACATTCTCTTCTCAACGTCTTTCATAACAAGTTCGTTTTTCTCTTAATTTTCTCTTATTTTGTGCATGTTTGAGTGCTTTTAGGTAAATCCACATCCTGACTCACCCTGCTGCTGTGGCCGTCTTTGAATCAGCTGCTGGGGATGTTTTACCGTTCATTCTGCTGAGACAGACAGGAATATGAACATATATTATAAACAGTTTCATTATTCAGATTCTCTCAGTGAGCAGTGCCCTGCTATGCCCCCATATTTATTATATATATGTATTTCCCCACCGGGCCTAAGCCACTTTTAATTATGTTTTAAGATATTTTTAAGGTGTGCTGGAGTGCTGCATCTCGGTAGGAAACTTAGACATATTTTCAAATCTCTAGTTAGCTTTGAATTCAATTCAATTTCATTTATAGGATCAAATCATAACAAAATTTATCTCAGGACACTTTAAAGATAGAGTAGGTCTAGAACACACTATATTTCACAAAGACCCAACAATTCCAATAATTCCCCCAAGAGCAAGCATTGAGTGCAACAGTGGCAAAGAAAAACTTCCTTTTAAGGAGTAACCTCGGACAGACCCAGGCTCTTGGTGGGCTGCCATCTGCTGGTGCTCTGAGTTAATGTAGGGCTCTATGGAATCTGATTTATACCTTTTTAATTCTTCTTTAAAATTCATACTTCTATTATGACAGAAACTATATGGCTCTACATTAATGTTTTCATTAGTCTGTGAATGTTAAAGTTAAAATTTGCCTATTATTAAGTCTAAACACGCTGTATGTAGTTAATCTTCCCCTCAGGTGATGACACACACCTGTCTGCCCCCTGGACAATCAGATGCTCCGCAAACTGAGAAGAACCTGTTTGTATTTGTGCATTTCTACAGAACAAACAAAAGAGAATCTGAATATCAACCGACTATGCTCAAGGTCCTCCTGTTTGCAACTGTCTCTCATTTCCTGTCACAGTGTCCCACACAGTCCTGTCATATGAAATTGCGTACCCTTTCAACAATTCACAATCTATGTTCGAAATGTACAACACTATTAATTATACCAACGTCGCCCAATTTGTTGCCCGTCCTCCCTTTGTTCTGCTCATTCTCCTCTTTAGTTTTAACTGGAATGTAAAGCACAGTGCTGGTAAACTATTCATTACAAAAGGTGGAAAACACAGCTATTTGGGATAGGTTAAGTCAGAAAGGTGTGTTTCCTTTTAAATATGTTTATGTTCCCAAAAAAAGCATATGGATCATTGCTGCACATTAATAAAATTACTCCACTAAAATGTGGAATATAAAACAATGAACACATTTTTCATTAGCCTCTAAATCTACTTTTTTGTCTCTAAATCTAAATCTACTTTATAAGCCTTATCATCCTCAGCCTCCTTCAACAGCCAGAGGTAAAGTAGGCCTACTGATACCACAGAGTACAAATACTGTTACAGTAAAAGTCCTGCGTTCCAAACTTTACTTCAGTGAAAGTCCAAAAGTATCAAAAGCATCAAAATCTACTTAAAGTACCAAAAGTAAAAGTCCTCATTCTGCAGAATAATATATATGATATTATTATTACTACACTATAACACTTTGTAAATAAGACAAACTATAAAGCATGGTGCTTACATTAATACACTTTAACTTGAGCATATGTACTAACTGAGACAATATACCTGACAAAATGAAATCCAAAGGTAAAAAACAAAATACAAACAAATTGAAAAATTCAAAACTATAATAACATCTGTCTCTGTAAACTCTACCTGGACCATATTAACTTACTGAGACATACATGACATAATATGAAATTCAAACGTCTAAACTAAAATAAAATGATAACCTTGGCTCCAACATCCGTTTCTGTAATAAAACTAGCTTCACCTGGAGTTGAGGGTCGTGTGGCGTATGAAAGATGAAACAATGACTGGATCTTTGACTTTCAGCTCCTCGCTGGCTGGAAACACATCAACGTCAGAAATAAACTCCAACTTTCTGAAAACTGCATCCTCTGTTCTTTATTTTCTCTGTCAACTGAGACAGAGTTCACTTAGACACTCCTCCAACAACAAACATGTCAGATAATTCTTCAGCCTGAGGCCTAACGGAAGACGTTTTAACATTTAAAAGCTAGAATGGATAGTTTTTTTTTTTTTAGAATTTATTTTTATTTAAACAGGGACAATGCACATATTAACAATAACCTTGTGTTATGACCTGATATCTAGGGGTAAACTGGACGCAACATAACGGGTGGCCCCCCCACTCTTCCCACTCCCAAACACGGCCAGGACAAAGAATGGCAAAGTAGCAGTTTCTATTCATTCAGAGATGAGGCCCCAACACAACAAACAAAACAACCCTAGAGACAACCTAAAACTTTCCTAAACCAAAACAAAATGTAAAGAAAAGACAAAGCTCTAAGCTAGGCTTCTGATAACAAAACAGGAGAAAAAGGGAACAAACAAAAAGGACTTCTCACTCCTACCAAACTGCTATTAGCAACATAAAACAAAGTAAATGTATTCACAGCCAAAACAAAATGGCTGAAGGATAACAAATCCAAGAGATCAAAACAACCATTTTCACTGACAGCTGTTTACACTACTCACAACAACTTGAAACACAAGACACAGATTTAAACAGGCACATGTTGGGAATGGTAGAGTGAAGAGAGACTGAGTTCCTGTCCCATGAGGCTTAAAATGGCTACTGTCCTCCAGGTGACCAATCAGGACACAGCAATCAGCTCTGCTGGACCAATCCGGTGTGCGCACCTGTTTTCCATTACCTGTGTACACTCAGAGGAGATCAACTGAATACAGGCAGACAAATAAACTAAACTAAACTGAGATGGCTCTGAACTTCTCTATGTTGGTCGAGTTCGCTTCCTTGGGAATCCAGACAATTTCATTAATCAACAGAAAAGAGAATATTAGGATGAGGTTGAACTAAAACTGTTAGGTAATTCATTTTATTCTGCAGAATCCAGACTTGGACTTCTGTGCTAGTCATGGATTGTCTATAACGAACACCATGTTAGAACATAGGGATGCTCATAAGTGTACTTGGTACCAGAGCACCCTAGGCCAAAGGTCAATGATCGATTTTATAATCGTTTCATCTGATCTGAAGCCGTATGTTTTGGACACTCGGGTGAAGAGACGGGTGGAGCTGTCAACCGATCACCATCTGGTGGTGAGTTGGGTCAGGGGGTGGGGGAAGACTCTGGACAGACCTGGTAAGCCCAAACGGGTAGTGCGGGTAAATTGGGAATTGCCAATTACAGGGGTATCACACTTCTCAGCCTCCCCAGTAAAGTCTACTCCAAGGTGCTGGAAAGGAGGGTTCGGTCGATAGTCGAACCTCAAGTTGAAGAGGAACAATGCGGATTCTGTACTGGTCGTGGAACAACGGACCAGATCTTTACTCTCGCAAGGATCCTGGAGGGAGCCTGGGAGTATGCCTAACCGGTCTACATGTGTTTTGTGGATCTGGAGAAGGCGTATGACCGGGTGCCCCGGGAGATACTGTGGGAGATGCTGCGGGAGTACGGGGTGAGGAGGTCCCTTCTCAGGGCCATCCAATCTCTGTACGACCAAAGTGAGAGCTGTGTCCGGGTTCTCGGCAGTAAGTCAGACTCGTTTCAGGTGAGAGTTGGCCTCCGCCAGGAAGGGGATCTCATCGCTGCTTTTTGCAGATGATGTGGTCCTGATGGCATCATCGGCCTGTGACCTTCAGCACTCACTGGATCAGTTTGCAGCCGAGTGTGAAGCGGCTGGGATGAGGATCAGCACCTCTAAATCGGAGGCCATGGTTCTCAGCAGGAAACCGATGGAGTGCCTTTTCCAGGTAGGGAATGAGTCCTTACCCCAAGTGAAGGAGTTCAAGTACCTTGGGGTCTTGTTCGCAAGTGAGGGGACAATGGAGCGGGAGATTGGTCGGAGAATTGGCGCAGCGGGTGCGGTATTACATTCAATTTATCGCACCATTGTGACGAAAAGAGAGCTGAGCCAGAAGGCAAAGCTCTCAATCTACCGGTCAGTTTTTGCTCCTACCCTCACCTATGGTCATGAAGGCTGGGTCATGACCGAAAGAACAAGATCCAGGGTACAAACAGCCAAAATGGCTTTCCTCAGGAGGGTGGCTGGCGTCTCCCTTAGAGATAGGGTGAGAAGCTCAGTCATCTGTGAGGAGCTTGGAGTAGAGCCGCTGCTCCTTCGCGTCGAAAGGAGTCAGTTGAGGTGGTTCGGGCATCTGGTAAGGATGCCCCCTGGGCGCCTCCCTATGGAGGTGTTCCAGGCGCGTCCAGTTGGGAGGAGGCCTTGGGGAAGACCCAGGACTAGGTGGAGTGATTATATCTCCAACCTGGCCTGGGAATGCCTCGGGATCCCCCAGTCGGAGCTGGTTAATGTGGCTCGGGAAAGGGAAGTTTGGGGTCCCCTGCTGGAGCTGCTACCCCCGCGACCCGATATCGGATAAGCGGATGAAGATGGATTGATGGATGGAGAATCCAGACTTCCTCAGCCTGCCACCAGTGTTCCACTACATTCCCTCTTCACCAAATCCCTTGCAGCATCTTCCAGAGGATTCTAAGCAGCTCTGTCAGCACTTGTACACCTTGAAGGGTAACCCACTGGGACCTGGAGCAGTGTTGGCTCTGGCTGTTGTAACAACCTCTTAGACATCCTTCCACGGTTCTGAGGCATTAACAGGCAAGTCATAGGATTTTAAACTTATCCTGAAGACTGTGGAGTTTCACCAGGATAGGCCTCAGAGCAAAATTATTCTGGTTCCGTGACTGAAATTGCTGCAAGAGACACACAGCAAGCACAGGGTTAAAACAATTAAAAGATAAATGAACAGTAAACATTTGGGCTACTAGAGTTCTGCTAAATTGCAAATTACCATTCAAGCCATCCTTCCTACATTCTTCTGTTCTACCATACATGCCTTACAAACACTTGTTCCTACTTCCATAAGCATCCATGCATTCAGTCATAAATAAACATTCATTTATCCATTCATAAATATCCATACATTCAGTTATAAATATGCATTCATTCCTCCATTCATATCCATACATACATTCAGTTACAGATATACATTAAAGAATTCATAGTCATACGTTCATTGCTGCTCATTAATGAGCTTGACTGAGAGAGGAACAAATTAGCTTCCATGTATGAATGTGGTCAGATCAGACTGTGGTAGTACTGGGCAGCTTCCAGGTATGAATGTGATCAGATCAGACTGTGGTAGTACTGGACAGCTTCCAGGTATGAATGTGATCAGATCAGACTGTGGTAGTACTGGGCAGCTTCCAGTATGAATGTGATCAGATCAGACTGTGGTAGTACTGGACAGCTTCCAGGTATGAATGTTTAATTGTGTGAATGTGACAGGTCGTCGTTGCAAATGAGAATTTGTTCTCAATCAACTTACCTGGATAAAAAAGTCTACCAGCATTTCCACAGTTTTGCTTGTGTTAATGAAGTTGGTGTGAATCACACCAGTTGGCAATCTTGTCCACAGCAACTTGGTGGACGCTTGTATTGCTTTCTTTAGTAAGCAATCTAAGCGTAAGTAAGTAAGCAAACTGAGAAGGACAGTGTCATCTGAAAATGTTACTATATGTTGGTTTGGCTCAGAGCTGATGCAGTCATTGCTGTACAAAGTAAACAAAAGAGGTGAACTGACACGCCCTTGGGGGGCGCTGGTGCTGCACACACTGCTGGATCAGACAGGGCAGAGTTAAACTTCACCTGTTGTGGCCTGTTTGAAAAAAAGGAGTGATACCACCTGATTAAAAAGGGATTTATATTTAACTGAACTAATTTCCTAAGCATGATATCTGGCTGGATTGAGTTAAAGGCAGAACTAAAATCAACAAAAAGCAGTCTAGCATATGCAACAGGTCTTTCAAGGTGCTTCAGAGTGAGGTGCATTATTGTTGATATGGCATCACTTGTGGTACGATCTTTTGTGTAAGCAAATTGGTATTTATCTAAAATTTGTTCCACATCTGTATGGTGTATCTCTATCATAAGCCTCTCCATTGATTTAAAAATATTAGAGGTAATAGCCACCGGCCAATAATCAATGTTCTCCTGGGGACATACCTTTCTGGGTACTGGAATAATAATAGATTTTTTTGTAGAGTTTTGGTACTGTGTATGTGTCTTTAGAGAACTGGAATAGTTAATGCGAGGCCGGTGACAGTTCTTCTGCAAAAGTTTTTTAAAGAAAAGCAGACAGGTTGTCATGGCCTGTTGCTTTGGTTCTTTGTATGTTTTTAATCACCTTAGTAACAGTGTGTGGTTCAATTATAATTCGGTCCAAGTCAACATTACAAATTACATTCTCTAACACTGCAGCACATTCCCTGACATTGTCAGTATTAAAACGCATATAGAAATGATTCAGTTTGTTTGCCTTTGCAGTTTCATTGTGGGCAAACAGGGGCTTCCTTTTAGTGTCCATGTTGATCATTTGTCTGATAGAGTCCCAAAGTGTCTTTGTGTTGCATCCTGACAGATCTTGTTCTGCCCGCTCCTTGTACTGCTGCTAAGCTGCTCTCATTTGCAGATTAAGGTCTTTTTGTGCAGCTCCCGACGTTTTGTCACTTTTTTCCAACGTTTTTGTCACTGTTTATGTCAACCCAACTGTAAGAGAGAAGGATACATGAGATATGCAGTAATACAGTCAGAGATATTTGATTTTTTCAATGAAATAAAAGCATGTGAATGAACTCTACATGTCTGTCTCTGGATGGGATTCTTGTTTTCCAGCGTAGCTCGTAGTTAAGTTGATTCAACAGGCTTCTGGGAAACTGACAGATGTTCCTGCAGCTGGTTAATGATTGGTCCGTGTGAGGCAGGGGAACTGAAGGATTTTTATCTTTAAATGTAAAGATAAAATCAGTCACTTTCTTTCAATGTTTTTAATATTTGACATGACATCCTAAAACCTTGTTACATTGTATGTTTGTGATATCCTGTGGATGAAATCGCTGCAGATTTTAAGGACTAAAATAAATGACTAAAATTATTGAGTTTAAAGTTGTGTCTAAGAAAAAAGGAACTTTTTGCAACTCAAAGGTAGAAAATGGATTTGTACCTTTGAATGGAAAAATTGTACCTCTTCCAGAGAAAACTACAAAAATGACGGAAAATGTGACAAGCAGCAAAAAAAAGCGACATGCAGTAATACAATCAAATACCTGTCTCTAAACTCTCAGGGCCCTATTTCAACGGTTTGAGGTCACGGCGTGAAGCGCCTGGTGCAGGTGTGTTTAGGGCGTGTCCTAATCCACTGTTGCTAGTTTGACGGCAGTAAAAAGGGTCCGTGAGTCGGGGTCACGGTTCTAAAGGGTTGTTCTTAGTGTCTTCATTAATCAGAGGTGAGTTCTGGGCGTAACATGCAATCAACCAATCAGAGATCATCTCCCATTCCCTTTAAAAGCCAGGCGCGTTTGGACCTTGGAGCATTGCTGTTATGATGGAGGATTAGCACCGTAATATTTGTATTTGTAATCTTCTGCATGTGTGTGTGCTGCTGTGTGTCCCTGTGTGTGTGTGTGTGTGTGTGTGTGTGTGTGTGTGTGTGTGCTGCTGTGCGTCCCTGTGTGTGTGTCCCTGTGTGTGTGTGTGTGTGTGTGTGTGTGCTGCTGTGCGTCCCTGTGTGTGTAACAAGCATAGTGTGCGCGCGCTGTGCACGAGCCTAGGAGCATTTTACTAATGCTCTGTTAAAATAACAATGAAATGCTGCGTTATTGACTTTAGACCAGGTTTTTGTTGGTCAATGGTGCCATCACTTCCCACTGCCTCAAGATAGCAATACTCCCAGAATGCACCTGAACACACCTCCCTGTAAGACCAGCACGCCCAGAATGCACCTGAACACACCTCCCTGTAAGACCAGCACGCCCAGAATGCACCTGAACACACCTCCCTGTGAGACCAGCACGCCCAGAATGCACCTGAACACACCTCCCTGTAAGACCAGCACGCCCATGGGCCACAGATGGGTGCAGGTGCATTTACTATTTAAACGACGTGGGCGCTGGACAGGAAACTGACAACTGGACGGTCTTAAACTAGCAAAGAGACTTGGGTCGGGCTTTGTGCTGCTCTGAGCTGGGTGCAGGATAGGAGCCTGGGTGTCTGTCTCTGATTTGGTTATATTTAGCAGGGTGGGCCTCAGTGAAGCTGAGTTTAGCCTCCTGGCTTTAGAAGTTAAAAACGACAAAGGTACAATTTGTTCCTGTGACTAAAGCACACGTGTCAAAGTCAAGGCCTGCGGGCTAAATCCTAATTATTATGTAATTATGTAATTAAATGTAAAAGTAATTATAATAGGTTTTTGGGGCGGGGTTGCACTGGCCAGTTTTAATTATTGGGGGGGTTGTAACCCCCCCTCCCCCCTCTAAATTACACCTATTACTGCACTGTAACTTTTATTCTCGTATTTTATCTGTATTTTATTTCTTTAATTGTTTTTAATTGCTCTTCAATGTTTTATGTAAATCACTTTGGGTTGCCCTGTTGCTGAAATGTGCTATATGAATAAAGCTGCCTTGCCTATGCATGAAATAAAGATATTTTAGTTTTTGGATTAAATAAAAGCATGTGAATCTGAGAGAGTAAGAGATGACTTCAGGCTGTCACATCTGAAAACTAAAACTCTGAATTTTGTCAAACTTGTTTCCAGCTGCTCATTACATTTCCTCATTAGTCTCATTCGTCTGTGGGTAATTGGGTTTGTTGAGCAGTTTCCTTTGATTCAGGAAGGGCAGAAAGAAAGAGGAAGTAATGAATGATGCAGACAATTCATTTACAGTCAGAACAAGTAATGCGACTCCACTTCACTGACAAGTCTTCTTCATTTTAAAGAAGATCAACAATCTGCTGCTGTTAACAAACTGCACGGAGACGCCACAAACTCTAAATCCACTTTTTTTAGTCTCTATATTCTTTTTTTTAAATGTACATAAGCACAAGGGACAAGTGGTGAATGCATCACTCACATTGTCCCAAACGGTGTCTGTTTGCTCTTGTTCATGTGATAAAACTAAAGTAAGCAGCTGTTTGAAGGTTGTTGGTGTTCATGTCTCAACAAAAACCTTGAAAGAAGCGCCAAAAACCTACAAAATAGCGAGAGAAACCTGGTGAAAAGCCTGTGCCAAGAGTAGTTTTCAGGTTGTTGTTGAGTGTCTGACTACAGAGTCCACCTTCATTAACACATGGTCATAAACGTGTTGATCTCCATGATAAATCCTCAGGGAGGAAATGACTGTCTGTCAACATGCGTCTGATCACCTTCTGCTCTCTTAAACAACTCTCTTATATCGTACAACACAGCTCTTGTGAGCCTTTTCACCCTGAAGTTACTGTATTTATACGTGAGCCGATTAGCACTTGGCAGGAGTAGCTGAGTGCCACAAGCGTCCCGAGATAGTGGAGAGCTTTAGCCGGATCTAACCGGACCTTTTCCAAAAAACAGGTTGACCTAAATGTCGGTCCCCGTGCATTGTTGTGTGACTAATGTGAACAAAAATCTTTGAAACTGGTCCAGTAGTGTGTGACAACATTATGGAAAGGATCCCTCCAGAGATAGACCTTTTAGTTAAAGAGTAAGATCCTTTTAGTTTAAAGGGGTGATAGAATGCAAAACCGATTTTACCTTGTCATGGTGTAATAAGGACAGTTTAATAGTGTCCTTATTTTAATATTTAATAGTGTAATAGGACATACATAGAAGCTCAACATCCCATTGACACCCCTTTCCTCTGCAAATCTCACAATTTGAAACACCCACTGAAAACGGGTGAATCTGCACAAAGCTGGAAGCTGACATCAACAGCTCAGGACCTGAACCTTTGTCACGCCCATGGATGTATTAAGAGAACGGTCACGCCCCAAAATGTACATACACCACTGACCTCAGATCAGCTACTATTCTTAATCTTGGTCGCGCAGATCTCAGAAATTTGATAGATTCTTTGTTTGCTATTTCATTAATAAATTCACTTCTGAGACTTTTTTATGCGAGAAATCAACTATGTAGAGCTCAAATATGGGCCGTTTTACCAAAATTGATGGCTTACTGCAAATTTGGTGCAACTGTTTTTGCACTTGAGAAGCTCCACAATCTGACGTACAGCCGGCCACTGCCTCGCGGGTTTGCAATGTCCCCGCCCGGCCGGTTAACCTTGACAGACTGGCTGAGCTGGAGCTCTGCCACCAACTCAGCTGCAACTTCAGAAAGAAGAAAGTTTGGAAGTTTTTCAAGGATATTGAAAATGAACCACAGTCGTAAATGCAGTGTTCCAGGCTACACAACAGATTACTGGCCCAGAGAAAAGTGTTTAGAACGAGTAGATATCGGACAGTGGAGCGGGACTTGTGGATCTACAGCGGCAGAGAGGACGTGCCTGTACCCTGCATTCTCCGCTAAATGTCCCCGCGACGACAGGGTGAGTTGTGATTCCTTGGAGGTTTTTTTTGTCCCAATAACGTTACAACAACACTAGTTGTAATGAAAGTGTCGGAACTTTGCATTGGTGTGTGTGAGATAGTATGACTAAACTGTGTCTCTGCTGCTTTGTTTAGTAGTTTATGTGTCGGAGCAGAAATTAAGTTTCAAGCCAGGCTTATTTTCTCGGGCCTCCGCCGGCGCTGGTCAAACAGCAGCAGTGGGCGGGCGTCTGTGTGTCTGTCTCTGTGTGTCTGTCTCTGTGTGTCTGTCTCTGTGTGTGTGTGTCTGTCTCTGTGTGTCTGTCTCTGTGTGTCTGTCTCTGTGTGTCTGTCTCTGTGTGTGTGTGTGTCTCTGTGTGTGTGTGTGTGTGTGTGTGTGTGTGTGTGTGTGTGTGTGTGTGTGTGTGTGTGTGTGTGTGTGTGTGTGTGTGTGTGTGTGTGTGTGTGTGTGTGTGTCTCTGTGTGTGTGTGTGTGTGTGTGTGTGTCTGTCTGTGTGTCTATCTGTGTGTGTGTGTGTGTGTGTGTGTGTCTATCTGTGTGTGTGTGTGTGTGTGTCTGTGTGTGTCTGTGCTGTCTGTGTGTCTGTCTCTGTGTGTGTCTGTGTGTGTGTGTGTGTGTGTGTGTGTGTGTGTGTGTGTGTGTGTCTGTCTGTGTGTGTGTGTGTGTGTGTGTGTGTGTGTGTGTGTGTCTGTGTGTGTGTGTGTGTCTGTGTGTGTGGCGGCAGGGGGGGCGGGGGGGGACACATGGGCACAGAGGAGAGCTGTGTGTGTGTGTGTGTGGCGGCAGGGGGGGGGACACATGGGCACAGAGGAGAGCTGTGTGTGTGTGTGTGTGGCGGCAGGGGGGGGGACACATGGGCACAGAGGAGAGCTGTGTGTGTGTGTGTGTGTGTGTGCGTATGCTTCGCTCAACCAATCAGCGCGCAGCTTATCTAAATATTCATGACCATACCATATAAGGCAGAAAACCAGTCATTTCAATCAGGCCTATTTTAAAGGGAAGCATTAGGGCACATAGAACAGCACCCGGGCCACTTTCAGCCCAACAAATGTTATATACCCTATTCGGAGACCTTAAGAAACCCCCTATATAATAAAGAAATACCCTATATAATCATTCTATCACCCCTTTAACATGAAACAGCCTAAAATCACCATCACCAAACCCACCAGACTCCATGTAAATAATTAGGACTTTTAGCGTGTATAGAGCCAGCATAACTCCACATGTAAATGGATGAATTAAGGGTTTATTTCAACCAAACCAGAGTGGTGATTGTTGGAACAGTGGAAAGATGAACCAATACGGCTTTTGGTAGTTTGATTTAGTTTCTGTCCACTTTAAATGAAGTGTGATTTACGATGCTAAAAGTCCTGATTATTTACATGGAGTCTGGTGGGTTTGGTGATGGTGATTTTGGGGCTGTTTCATGTTAAACTAAAAGGATCTTCCTCTTTAACTAAAAGGTCTATCTCTGTAGGGATCCATCCCATAATGTTGTCAGACACTTAGAATAATAATCTGAGTCTGTCAGCAGCAACAACAGAACTTTTAGTGACTCTAACTGCTGCTGAACATTAGTCCTGTAGGGTTGGTTCTGGTTTAATACTGGACCAGTTTCAGAGATCGTTGTTCACATCAGACACAGAAATATGGAGACAGAGAGTCCAGGATGATAGAAAACAAAGTTAACAAAGTTAAACAAACAGCCTAAAACATTATAAAAAATGTGTGAATTTCAACCATTTTCAACATAATTTTGACCAGGAAAAAACAAGAAGTTGCATAGTAGATACAGGGACATGGGCAAAAACAAAATCTAAAGTTTAGTTTCATGTCTGCACGCAAAACCTTTTCATGTGCTCACACGAAACTTTCATGTGAGCACATGAAACTAAACTGTGGGAAGACAACACAAGGGTTAATCAACAACAAACTTAAAAAAGCTTTAAAGAAACGATAAAAAAGCAAAAATAAAATGGAAAGAATGTGATGAAATGTTATAATGAAAGCTCCTGACAGGAAGCAGTGCTCTGTGTCAGTAAATCAAGGTGTTTTACTCTGAAAGCTCCTGACAGGAAGCAGCGCTCTGTGTCAGTAAATCAAGGTGTTTTACTCTGAAAGCCCCTGACAGGAAGCAGTGCTCTGTGTCAGTAAATCAAGGTGTTTTACTCTGAAAGCTCCTGACAGGAAGCAGTGCTCTGTGTCAGTAAATCAAGGTGTTTTACTCTGAAAAGCCCCTGACAGGAAGCAGTGCTCTGTGTCAGTAAATCAAGGTGTTTTACTCTGAAAGCCCCTGACAGGAAGCAGTGCTCTGTGTCAGTAAATCAAGGTGTTTTACTCTGAAAGCCCCTGACAGGAAGCAGTGCTCTGTGTCAGTAAATCAAGGTGTTTTACTCTGAAAGCCCCTGACAGGAAGCAGTGCTCTGTGTCAGTAAATCAAGGTGTTTTACTCTGAAAGCCCCTGACAGGAAGCAGTGCTCTGTGTCTCTGTAAACTGTCTGCAGCAGTGTGCAGAGTCCCGACTCAGCTGCAGGACGGCTCTGACATGCTACTGCCGGGAAACGATTCCTCTGGCCAGGCTGAAGTCCTGGAGTCTAACCAGTCCAGACCAGAACCTGGAGCAGAACCTGGAGCAGGGTTTGAACCCGGGCCGGAGGCGGTGATTGTTCCGGTGGTGTTTGGGCTGATCTTTGTGCTGGGGCTGCTGGGAAACTCTCTGGTGATGCTGGTGATCGGGAAGGTAATTCTTATTTATATTTACACTTTATAAAAACATCATTCATCTTTGACAATAATTTTACTTCATAAAAAATATTTAATATGATATTCAGGGCGCTCTAGTTTTATCAAATTAGTTAGGAGTGAGATTACATCTGGGAGGTTGGGGGGGTCAGGAGGGGTTAGGGGGGTCAGGAGGCATGGCCCCCGGAGAAAGTTTTTGGCCATAAACACCCAAATTTGAGAATCAGAATCAGAATCAGCTGTATTGGCCAGGTTTGTGCAAACAAAATTTGACTCTGGTTAATCTTTGCTCTCAAAGTACAAAACACTCACTTAACCTAAAAGAATAAAAACAGAACAGGACAGTAAGAAATATAGAAAAATACTGTTAAGTATACAGTATAACAATACAATAGAATTTAGAAATGTACAAGAAATATACAATAACAATTGCAGAGAGGGAAGGAATAGTGCAATATGAGTGTAGTCTGAGATTTAAGATTTTAATATAAATGTAGTGCAAGGCAGTTCAGTGCAATGGTGAAAATATTAAAGACAACACTGTAATTGTAAGATTTTAAATATGCATGAGGTAGATGAGCAGAACAGTGTTGATTGACTTTGTTCAGTCTAAGGGTGGGGGCTATTTCTGAGTGTTCAGCAGAGTGGCTGCTTGGGGAAAGAAACTGTCTTTGTGTTGGCTGGTTTTAGCGAACAGAGCCCTGTATCTCCTACCAGAGAGAACAGAGCCCTGTATCTCCTACCAGAGAGAAGAACAGAGCCCTGTATCTCCTACCAGAGAGAACAGAGCCCTGTATCTCCTACCAGAGAGAAGAACAGAGCCCTGTATCTCCTACCAGAGAGAACAGAGCCCTGTATCTCCTACCAGAGAGAAGAACAGAGCCCTGTATCTCCTACCAGAGAGAAGAACAGAGCCCTGTATCTCCTACCAGAGAGAACAGAGCCCTGTATCTCCTACCAGAGAGAACAGAGTCCTGTATCTCCTACCAGAGAGAGGAACAGAGCCCTGTATCTCCTACCAGAGAGAACAGAGCCCTGTATCTCCTACCAGAGAGAGGAACAGAGCCCTGTATCTCCTACCAGAGAGAACAGAGCCCTGTATCTCCTACCAGAGAGAAGAACAGAGCCCTGTATCTCCTACCAGAGAGAAGAACAGAGCCCTGTATCTCCTACCAGAGAGAAGAACAGAGCCCTGTATCTCCTACCAGAGAGAACAGAGCCCTGTATCTCCTACCAGAGAGGAGGACAGTGCCCTGTATCTCCTACCAGAGAGGAGGACAGAGCCCTGTATCTCCTACCAGAGAGAGGAACAGTGCCCTATATCTCCTAATAGAGAGAGGAACAGTGCCCTGTATCTCCTACCAGAGAGAAGGACATTGCCCTATATCTCCTACCAGAGAGAAGGACATTGCCCTGTATCTCCTACCAGAGAGAATGAGGTTGAACAGTTTGTGACCAGGACGTGAGGGGTCTGCAGAGACTTATTGGCTCCAATGATCCTCTCTGCAGCCCTAATTGTCCGTTGCGGTCTGGCCCTGTCTCGTTTGGGGGCTGACCCAAACCAGACTGTGATAGAGGTGCAGATGACAGACTGGATGATGGCTGAGTAGAAAGTGGTCAGCAGCTCCTTAGGCAGATTAAACTTCCTTAGCCGTCGTAGGAAGTATAACCTCTGCTGGGCCTTTTTCTGGACAGAGTCAATGTGGGGAGATCATTTTAGGTCCTGCAAAATGGTTGATCCCAGGAACCTAAAGGAATCCACAGTGGCCACTGTGTCGTTCTGGATGGTGAGGGGGGGGGGACTTCTCCTAAAGTCCACTGTCATCTCCACAGTCTTCTTGAGGTTTAACTCCAGGTGGTTCTGACGGCACCGATGGACCAGCTGTTCCACCTTCTGTCTGTAAGCAGACTCATCACCATCCTGGCTCAAACCAATGACGGTGGTGTCATCTGCAAACTTCAGGAGTTTTATTGACGGGTTCTTTGAGGTGCAGTCATTGGTATAGAGGGAGAAGAGCAGCGGGGAGCGATCAGTGCTGATGGACCGGGTTTTGGATGAGATGCTCCCCAGTCTGACATGCTGCTGCCTGTCAATCAGGAAGCTGATGATCCACTGACAGGTGGAGGCAGGCACTGAAAACTGGATGAGCTTCTGCTGTAGTTCAGGGATGATGGTGTTGAATGCCAAGCTGAAATCCACAAACAGGATCCTGGCATACGTCCTTGGGGAGTCGAGGTGGTGCAGGGTGTATTGCAGTTTGCATTTAATAAACAAAAAAGGGCATACAACCAAAGGTGTCCTGAGGCAGACAGGTAAATCCAGAATCAAAATAAATGGCAAACCCGAGCAGTCGTTTGCTGCTACACTTCTGTGATATTCATGGATGTCTATAACAGACACCATGTTCGAACATAGGGATGCTCATAAGTGTACCTTATATCAGATCGATTTTTCAATCGTATCGTCTAATCTGAGGCTGTATGTTTTGGACACTCGGGTAAAGAGAGGGGCGCAGCTGTCAACTGATTGGGTTGAGTTGGGTCAGGGGGTGGGGGAAGACTCGGGAAAGACCTGTTAAGCCCAAACACGTAGTGAGGGTAACTGGGAGCATCTGGAGGAGGGCCCTGTTAGACAGACTTTCAACTCCCTGTGGAGTCGAGGTGGTGCAGGATGTATTACAGTCCCAAGTTGACAGCATCATCCGCTGACCTGTTTGCCCTGTAGGCAAACTGCAGGGAGTCCAGCAGGCGTTCTGTTATGTCCCTCAGGTGGCTCAACACCAGTCTTTCAAAGGATTTCATGACCACAGACATCAGGGTGACAGGCCTGTAGTCATTTAATCCTGTAATGGAGGTTTTTTTGGGGACTGGGATGATGGTGAGAAGCGTTTGAAGCCGGAGGGCACTTCACATAGCTCCAGGGACCGGTTAAAGATCTTGCATGAACATTGGCGCCAGCTCTTCAGCACAGACTCACAGACAGGAGGGGGAAAAACCATCAGGTCCTGGAGACTTCTTGATCTTCTGCTTCTGAAAGAGCTGGCACACATCCTTCTCGCGGATCGTTAGCGCAGGTGCGGGGATGGGGATGGGTGTTCATGACCAGAGGTTGCGGGCGATAAAAGCTGCAGTGGGGAGCTGTGGTCTCAGGGTCTTAGGTGCCTCAAGGGGCGGTAACCCACGAACACCCTGGTGGACACCGGTGGTCGGAGAAGCCGTCCGACTGAAGAAGGAGTTCTTCCGGGATATGTTATCCCGGAAGACTCTGGAGGTCGCTGCAAGGGTACCAATGGGCCCGAAGGGCTGCAGCCTCTGCCGTGAAAGAGGCAAAGCAGCGAGTGTGGGAGAAGTTCGGAGAAGACATGGAGAAGGGCTTTCAGTCAGCACCAAAACCGTTTTAACCAGATATTTTCCCTTCATCCCCAGGTGAAGTACAGCATCGGTGGAGGGAAACGCAGCCCCGGCAGCCCGACCAACATCTTCGTGGTTAACCTGAGCGTGGCAGACCTCGGCTTCCTGTTGTTCTGCGTGCCATTCCAGGCCACCGTGTACTCGCTGCCGCAGTGGGTGTTTGGCGGCTTTGTGTGCACGTTCAGCCACTACCTCTCCTCCGTCAGCATGCTGGTGAGCATCTTCACGCTGGCCGCCATGTCCGTGGACCGCTACATCGCCGTGGTTCTCTCCCAGAAGCTCCGACTCTGCATGCGGAGCCACCGGAACGCTCTGGCTAGCGTCGGCGTGATCTGGGTGCTGTCAGCAGCGTGCTCTGTGCCGGTGGCCCAGCACCAGATCCTCATTGGCTACCCCAGCGGCACCAACAGCACCTTCTGCTGGGAGCACTGGGAGTCCAGAGCCGCCAAACGCAGTTACAAGGTGGCGGTGCTGTTGCTAGGATACGTGCTTCCGCTGCTGCTCATCTGCTGCTGCTACGCCAGGGTCAGTGCCAAAACATCTGCTAAAACATCTGCATTTAACAAGAAACATCTGTTGCTGCTACCCCATTGTCAGTGCCAAAATCTGCAACAACACGACAAACATTACCAAAAGGAGACAAAAAACGAAACAAAAGGGACAAAAAGGTCGAAAAAACGCTTCAAACATCAAATACATGACCAAAACCTAAAACAACACAGCGACAAAAGTGATAGAAATAGCGAAGATAATTTAGTTTTTTCTTACCTTATATAAGATATTTTCAAGGGACACAAATGTCAAAATTTTTTCAAAAAAGCAAAAAAAAAGAGATAACAAAATCTTCAAAAAACGTCTTTCAGTTCAACTTTGTAAACTTTAAGGTATAATATGTAACATTTCTGCATTAAAATGTCTAAAAACGACCGTACCTATGTTTTATATTTTTATGAGTTGTGTAGTTACACTATCCCATCGCCTGTCAGTGGTGTCATATAACCTTTCATCCCCTAGTTACTCCTAACTTCCGTCAAAATATGGGCACCCAGATGATATGTTCGGGAGTAATTGTAAAGTCCAACTTTGTAAACTTAACATCTGCTGCTGCTTCGCCAGGGTCAGTGCTAAAAACTGCTCATTTAACACAACATGAAACTTGATCTGGAATCCTTCCTTCTCTCCCTTTATTTCCCTTGCCTACCTCCTTTCCTGCGTATTTCCTTCCTTCCCTCATTCCATCCTTCCTTAGGCCGGCTACACACTGGCTGCGTGGCGTGAGCGTGGAGTGAGCGTGGAGTGAGCGTGGTGTTTCAGTTGCGTGTCAGTTGCGTGGCAGCTGCGTGGCGTTTTCTGTCTTTTCCCACCAGAAACGTGTCTGTACACATGTACAGTATGTTTCCCATTGTTAAAATACACTCAAGCAGTAGTATACGTCATGTTAAATATAAATATATACTGATCTGATTACAGCAATGACAACGTTGGCAGTATTGACGGCAAAATAGGCTCCAGAATACAGGTGCAATATTTGAAAATCGATAATCATTTATTATTATTGTTTTAATTACATTTATATCAAAACCTCGAGACCTTCAGACATCAACTTGTCATTTATTAAATGTATTTGTGTCTAAATGACATATGAACATCTTTTCGTATTCTATGTTGCCTGGAAACGCTTTCAACACGCTGGCGTGTCACATGAAAAATAGGCGTCGTCCTATTTCATGCACGCAAGCCGCGCCTGAGACGTGCGTGTCATGCAGACAGTGTGCACGCTCTAACCTGTTACCATGGGAGCCCAAATAAAAACGGACATGCTCACGCCACGCAGGCGACACGCTCACACCACGCAGGCAACACGCTCACGCCACGCAGCTGACACACTCGTCACACACAGACACACACACACACACACCTAGCTGCCTCTCGTAGAGATAAACATAAAGTAAATGTTGACCCAGAAGAGGATCTTACTGTATGTAACCCATCCTTCCTTAGTTATTCTTTGTTTACTTTCCTTCTATCCTTCCCTACTTATTTCATTTCCTATTTTCTTCCCTCCTTACATACTTCCTTAAAAACCTACAAGTAGTAAAAAGTGAAACTTCTTTCCTTCCAGCTTGTTAAATGTGAATATTTCCTAGTTTCTTCTCTCCTCTGGGACAGGACACTGAATATCTTTGAGTTGTGGACTAAACAAGACATTTGAGGACCTCATCTTGGGCTTTTTTGGGGAAACTCTGATCCACATTTTAGAGACCTAACAACTAATCCATTAATTCAGAATGAACATTGTTTTAGTTACAACTGTAAACAGGATAATGTTTGACTTGCAGCTGCTGTAAAACTCAGATTAAAGACAGAGCAAAGGGCGACAGTCCTGATGTCATAAAATGGGTTTGAGTGTAAAAACACTCACAGACAAACACTGAAACTACCGGCGTTACATTTCAAAATAAAACACTCAGAAAGTGATGATAAAAGTTCAGAGTAAACTGGGTCACACCAGCAGTAGAATGTAACTATGTTACAGCTTTAGTTACTAGTTACTTTAGTTACAAGTTACTTTAGTTACTCAACTACATTCATCTGTTCCAGCTTTAGTTACTAGTTACTTTAGTTACTCCACTACATTCATCTGTTCCAGCTTTAGTTACTAGTTACTTTAGTTACTCCACTACATTCATCTGTTCCAGCTTTAGTTACTAGTTACTTTAGTTACTAGTTACTTTAGTTACTCCACTACATTCATCTGTTCCAGCTTTAGTTACTAGTTACTTTAGTTACTCCGCTACATTCATCTGTTCCAGCTTTAGTTACTAGTTACTTTAGTTACTAGTTACTTTAGTTACTCCACTACATTCATCTGTTCCAGCTTTAGTTACTAGTTACTTTAGTTACTCCACTACATTCATCTGTTCCAGCTTTAGTTACTAGTTACTTTAGCTACTAGTTACTTTACACATTAAGATTCCTGCACACACACAGACACACACACACACACACACACACACACACACACACACACACACACACACACACACACACACACACACACACACACACACACACACACACACACACACACACACACACACAGACAGACACACACACACACACACACACACAGACAGACACACACACACACACACACACACACACACACACACACACACACACACACACACACACACACACACACACACACACACACACACACACACACACACACACACACACACACACACACACACACACACACACACACACACACACACACACACACAGGCAGAGACACACACACACACA
>NW_027595410.1:5000-50000 GCF_031162955.1 Sander vitreus | reverse complement strand
CTGCAGGTAATACATGTTACCTAGACCTGTAGGTAATACATGTTACCTAGACCTGCAGGTAATACATGTTACCTAGGCCTGCAGGTAATGCATGTTACCTAGACCTGCAGGTAATGCATGTATAGTGTAGCCTAAATTTCCGAGACAACCTCAGTGATTTTACCGCGATTAACCAAACTTGCTACAGGGGGGCAACAGAGTCTGATAACTTTAGACAACATAGGGAACCAAACGGGAGCTGGACGGGATTCTGGAGTCTTTCTTGGGATTTTACAGGACAGGATTTCTTTTCTGGGGGGGTCAATCACGTGATTGATGGGAGTATTTTCGTGGGATCGGGATGGGAATTGATTCCCTTGTCACCGTCAACTGTGGACTCATGTTTCCTCTGTGTTTCCTGCAGACGGCTCAGACGGTGCTGCTGGTCGTCGCAGCCTTCACCGTCTGCTGGATGCCGCACCACATCATTGCCATGTGGGTGGAGTTCGGCCGCTTCCCGCTGACCGACGCTTCCTTTGCCTTCCGCATCCTGTCCCATTGCCTGGCGTACGGAAACTCCTGTGTCAACCCCGTCCTCTACGCCTTCCTGTCGGAGAACTTCCGCCTGGCGAGCCGCCAGGTCTGCAGCAGTCGCTTCCTGCTCCAGCTGCCACCACCGGGTGGCGACGTGATCCGTTTCCGCATGGAGAACTTGTCCGCCACGCACTCCACCACCAAAATATGAAGGACTGAGGGGCGGGATCAGCGCAAACTCAGACTCTACGTTTCGTTTAGCATCCGGCAGAAGTGTCACTCTTTTCGCTCCAAAACTGAAGTGAAGTCTGTCTGTGTGTGTGTGTGTGTGTGTGTGTGTGTGTGTCTCTGTGTGTGTGATACCTCTGTGTGTGTGTGTGTGTGTGTGTGTGTGCGTGTTTGCATGCGTGTGTGCGTGCGTGCATGTGTGTGTGTGTCTGTGTGCGTGTATGTGTGTGTGTGTGTGTGTGTGTGTGCGTGTGTTACCTGTGTGTGTGTGTGTGTGCTACCTGTGTGTGTGCGTGCATGTGTTTGTTTATCTGTGTGTGTGTGTTACCTGTGTGTGTGTGTGTGTGTGTGTGTGTGTGTTACCTGTGTGTGTCTGTGTGTGTGTGTGTGTGTCTGTGTGTCTGTGTGTTTGTGTGTGCGTGCGTGCGTGCGTGCGTGTGTGTCTGTGTGTGTGTGTGTGTGTGTGTGTGTGTGCGTGCGTGCGTGCGTGTGTGTCTGTGTGTGTGTGTGTGTGTGCGTGCGTGTGTGTCTGTGTGTGTGTGTCTGTGTGTGTGTGTCTTACTGTAGAAGCTCGGAAGTCAAGAGAACCAGAATCACCATAAACCTGGGGGTTTTATTTTGAAATTTTTTTTTATTTTGTAAAGCATCTGGCTGCACTGTGAACTTCCTGTACATGATTACCTTCCTGGTTTGATCGCAAAAGAGTTTTTTTTATGTCATATTTTTTTGTGTTTTGTATATGTGTACATACCAGGACAACAAGAAGAAATATGATTTTTTCTTTGCTTTGTTTTTGGTGGACTGTAAATGTTGATTCGTTGTTTATAATCCATGAAAAAGAAAGACATGTGCACTTTAAACTGTTTTGCTCGAGCGATGACTCACTAAACATTTGAGGCCTCCTGCATACTGGCTGCGTGGCGTGTTTGTGTCAGCTGCGTGGCGTGTTCGTGTCAGCTGCGTGGCGTGTCTGTTTATATTTGGGCTCCCATGGTAACAGGTTAGAGCGTGCACACTGCCTGCGTGACACGCACGTCTCAGAAAAAGCGTGCATGCTAGAAATAGGACCGACGCCTAATTTTCACGCAACACGCCAGCGTGTTGGAAGCGTTTCCAGGCAACATAGAATATAAAAATATGATTAGATGTTATTTAGACACAAATACATATTAATAAATGACATGCTGATGTTTGAAAGTCTCGAGGTTTTGATATAAATGCAGATATAAATGTAATTTAAAAAAATCCATCCATCCATCTTCGTTCGCTTATCCGGGGTCGGGTCGCGGGGGGAGCAGCTCCAGCAGGGGACCCCAAACTTCCCTTTCCCGGGCCACATTAACCAGCTCCGACTGGGGGATCCCGAGGCGTTCCCAGGCCAGGTTAGAGATATAATCCCTCCACCTAGTCTTGGGTCTTCCCCGAGGTCTCCTCCCAACTGGACGTCCCTCCACCTAGTCCTGGGTCTTCCCCGAGACCTCCTCCCAGCTGGACGTCCCTCCACCTAGTCCTGGGTCTTCCCCGAGACCTCCTCCCAGCTGGACGTCCCTCCTCCTAGTCCTGGGTCTTCCCTGAGACCTCCTTCCAGCTGAACATCCCTCCACCTAGTCCTGGGTCTTCCCCGAGGCCTCCTCCCAGCTGGACGTCCCTCCACCTAGTCCTGGGTCTTCCCCGAGACCTCCTCCCAGCTGGATGTGCCTGGAACACCTCCCTAGGGAGACGTCCAGGGGCCATCCTTACCAGATGCCCGAACCACCTCATCTGGCTCCTTTCGACGCGAAGGAGCAGCGGCTCTACTCCGAGCTCCTCACGGATAACTGAGCTTCTCACCCTATCTCTAAGGGAGACGCCAGCTACCCTCTTGAGGAAACCCATTTCAGCTGCTTGTACCCTGTCTCTCCATCCCATGGGCCCACCACCTGTGGGAGGAACGGCTGGGGTCGGGTGCGCTGCCACACGGGTGGCGGTGAAGGTCAGGGGCCTCGATGGACCAGACCTGGTGGAGGCTGGCTCTGGGGACGTGGTAATTAAAAAAATAATTATTGATTTTCTAATACTGCACCTGTCAATCCAGACGGAAATATTCTGGAGCCTATGTTGCCGTCAGTCCTGCTGATGTTGTCTTTGCTGTAATGAGATCAGAATATGTGCAGACAAGACTAGCAGCAGCAGCGTCGCGTCAGACACCTTTCTGGTGGGAAAAGACATAGAAAACGCCATGCAGCCGCCACACAACTGACACGCCACGCTCACGGTACGCTCACGCCACGCAGCTGACACGCCACACTCACGACACACTCACGCTGCGCTCACGCCACGCAGCTGACACGCCATGCTCACGCCACACTCATGCCACGCCTTATTTCTCCACATCACAACAGACAACAAATTCAGTTTCCTGTGTCTGAATCTGTATTCGTGGTTTTACAAACGTGGAATAAAAACATGAACTGACATCAGATGCTGTTTGACTGCAGTTTGTGATCATCTGTTTTTATTTTCTCTATGGAAACAAAGTTTAACATACACATACAACATATAAAACAATACTTCCTCAGCCAAATCTCTCACTGACATAAAGACGACTCAAAGGGCGACTTCTTTCCAACCTGGACTCTCTGTCTCCATGTGTGTGTGTCTGAGTGTCTGATGAGAACAACAATCTCTGAAACTGGTCCTGTATTAAACCAGAACCAAGCTGTAATGTAACCCTACAGGACTAATGTTCAGCAGCAGTTAGAGTCCACTAACCCACCAGACTCCATGTAAATAATCAGTACTTTTATCATCGTAAAACACACTTCACGTCAAGTGGACAGAAACTAAATCAAACTATCAAAAGCCGTCTTGGTTCATCTTTCCACTGTTCCAACAATCACCACTCTGGTTTGGTTGAAATAAACCCTTAATTCACCCATTTACATGTGGAGATATGCTGGCTCTATACACGCTAAAAGTCCTGATTATTTACATGGAGTCTGGTGGAGATATGCTGGCTCTATATACGCTAAAAGTACTGATTATTTACATGGAGTCTGGTGGAGATATGCTGGCTCTATACACGCTAAAAGTCCTGATTATTTACATGGAGTCTGGTGGGTTTGGTGATGGTGATTTCGGGGTTGTTTGATGTTAAACTAAAAGGATCTTACTCTTTAACTAAAAGGTCTATCTCTGTAGGGATCCTTTCCATCCATTTTTTTGCAGTTTGTTTGCTGAAATGTTATGCTTGGATATGCAAATTAGACATGCTCTTGTTTAATATGTGCTAATGATTTGAATACATGTCCACAACAGCATTCTAAACATTGGATAAAGTTAGGTTCAAACTTCCTGTTTTATTTTGTTGACACATACCGTAAGAGTCAAGGGGATTTTGGATATCTCTTGTTGTCACTCCATAAATCAGAAAATACAGGTTTACATCTTTCTGTTAACTTCTCTTCTAGTTTGTCTCTGCTTCCCCCGTCACCTGCAGCTGTAGACAACACGCTGCTGCCCCCCGGTGGTCACATCACATCACTGCAACAACCTTTACTGGAACAATCAACAATCACAGCGGCCCTCATTGATCAACCTAACGTAGAAACCAGCGCAGAAATCATCTGACGACAGGCTTCACGTGTGATTCATGAAGCGTTGGTATCACACCAATCAGAGCGTAAGGATGGTCATGCATTGATAAATGCAGCGGCTGGAAACGATCGTTATTTAAATATCACGCCCCAATATATTCTGGGTTGTGAGGCCTCGCTCCTATAATTTAGGACATGGCGAGACGTAATCCGGCTGAGAAGCGTCACTTCTCAGAGGTGGAGACTGAAACCCTGATATCTCAGGTTCACTATCTGGCAGCCTGAGAACTGGTGTTAAAGGCTGGAGAAAGAATGCTGAATGGGAAGAGATCTGTCTGTGTGTGTGTGTCTGTCTGTGTCTGTGTGTGTGTGTGTGTGTGTCTGTCTGTGTCTGTGTGTGTGTGTCTGTCTGTGTGTGTGTGTGTGTGTGTGTGTGTGTGTGTGTGTGTGTGTGTGTGTGTGTGTGTGTGTGTGTGTGTGTGTGTGTGTGTGTGTGTGTGTGTGTGTGTGTGTGTGTGTCTGTGTGTCTGTGTGTGTGTGTGTGTGTGTGTGTGTGTGTGTGTGTGTGTGTGTGTGTGTGTGTGTGTGTGTGTCTGTGTGTGTGTGTGTGTGTGTGTGTGTGTGTGTGTGTGTGTGTGTCTGTGTGTATGTGTGTGTGTGTGTGTGTGTGTGTGTGTGTGTGTGTGTGTGTGTGTGTGTGTGTGTGTGTGTGTGTATGTGTGTGTGTGTGTGTGTGTGTGTGTGTGTGTGTGTGTGTGTGTGTGTGTGTGTGTGTGTATGTGTGTGTGTGTGTGTATGTGTGTGTGTGTGTGTGTGTATGTGTGTATGTGTGTGTATGTGTGTGTGTGTGTGTGTGTGTGTGTGTGTGTGTGTGTGTGTGTGTGTGTGTGTGTGTGTGTGTGTGTGTGTGTGTGTGTGTGTGTGTGTGTGTGTGTGTGTGTGTGTGTGTGTGTGTGTGTGTGTGTGTATGTGTGTATGTGTGTGTATCAGAATCAGAATCAGAAAAGCTTTATTGCCAAGTACGTTTTTTAACACATACAAGGACTTTTTGTTCCTACCCTCACCTATGGTCATGAAGGCTGGGTCATGACCGAAAGAACAAGATCCAGGGTACAAGCAGCTGAAATGGGTTTCCTCAGGAGGGTAGCTGGCGTCTCCCTTAGAGATAGGGTGAGAAGCTCAGTTATCCGTGAGGAGCTCGGAGTAGAGCCGCTGCTCCTTCGCGTCGAAAGGAGTCAGTTGAGGTGGTTCGGGCATCTGGTAAGGATGCCCCTGGGCGCCTCCCTAGGGAGGTGTTCCAGGCACGTCCAGTTGGGAGGAGGCTCGGGGGAGACCCAGGACTAGGTGGAGGGATTATATCTCCAACCTGGCCTGGGAACGCCTCGGGATCCCCCAGTCGGAGCTGGTTAATGTGGCCCGGGAAAGGGAAGTTTGGGGTCCCCTGCTGGAGCTGCTTCCCCCGCGACCCGACCCCGGATAAGCGGACGAAGATGGATGGATGGATGGACAAGGACTTAGTCTTGGTGTTGTAGGAGCACGTCACACATTCTCTAGAATAAGTTCAACAAACAGGTTAAACAGAACAAACAATATAAGTATAAATATATGGATATATATACACACACAGAATGTGTGTGTGTGTGTGTGTGTGTGTGTGTGTGTGTGTGTGTGTGTGTTTATGTGTGTGTGTGTGTGTGTGCATTATCTTTGATCTTTATAATGTGTTTCTATGAATCCTAAACTAATCTCTCTGTTTCATGAAGTAGATTTACGTCCAATCACTATTTATTAAATCTGCATCCATTAAAGATAATCCAGATTACAGAGAAGAGGGCGAGTCTCTGTGTGTCTGTGGCATCCTGCAGACGGACCGCTGCAAGATCACATCACTGAGGGCCGGACCAGAACCAGGACCAGGACCAGGACCAGAGGGGACCAGAACTAGGACCCGAGGGGATCAGGACCAGGACCTGAGAGGACCGGGAGGACTCTTTTTTGACTCTTTAGAAGTTTTTTTTTTTTTTTGTACGGATTGCCTTATCCGGTTTGAATCTTAAAGCAAAATGCGTCTTTCTGTCCTCTTAGCTCTTCTCTGATTTGATGCTCCCAAAGCTTTCTTTTGGCGTCTTTTTTCGATCGACTCCAGCCAGATTTCAGGTCTGTTTTAACACTGCAGATTGAAGCCAAGCGCTGGAACGATACTCCGACACTTTCTCTTATTCCAAGTGAGGAAAAGAATATTCTCAGTTCACCATATCTGTTTGAAATTCATATTTTGGATCAGCACAGAGAAGCCGAAGGAGCCTGGACACAGAGAGAAAAGACAGAGACTTTGAATCGTTGCTCTTCGGCTCCAAATAGTTCAGCTAAGCCTGAGAGAAGCCAGAGATGTAGCTGTGCTAACCTCACCCTAACATCTGTTTGATGTTGTAACAGAAATGAATCCGAATGGATTCAGGAAGTCAGTGGTGATACCCCGAGTCTTTCCATATCCTGCAGAGACAGACGTTTAAGTCAACTGACTCAAAACATCTCGGCGTGTCTTACACGATGTGTTGATATTATTAAGATGATGATAAAAACCATATACTGTGCAGCCCGAGCTTGAAGGTCCAACCACGTCATGCAAGAACGACACGAAAACAACTTCAAACGTCGACCCGTTCCCCGAGTTACACGCATGAACACATCCCAGCGTAAAGAGTCCGGTTCTCTCGGTCTGGAGCTCACTGGTAACTAGTGAAGATGACGAGGCAGCTGTTCTCACAGCCATCGCAGAAAACCTTTGGAGACTTTTTTTTACGTTATTTTCTACGCTTCGACACTTTCTTTGACATCTCAGAACAATCCCTGGTGGTGATGGCATAGTGCATGTGACACATGCCTTTGGTGTGGGAGGTCTGGGTTCAATTCCCACTGCGATACATCAACCAATGTGTCCCTGAGCAAGGCACTTTAACCCCTAGTGGCTCCAGAGACGTGCTGCCTCTGATATACAGCAATTGTAAGTTGCTTTGGATATGAATCCAGTCAGGAGTTGAGTGTATGGTTACATAACAAGTAACTAGTCAAACATACGTTTATATTATAGTTGACTAATGTCTACTTAAATAAGCTTAAATAACCTTTATATTATAGTTATATTTGACTAATGTCTGCGAGACAACGTTTACGTACGATGTACGCGTGTTTCAGAGGTTTAGAGTTTACTAATGTGGGGGAACTTTCCACCGTAGGAGAGTAGTTAAATAAGTTGTTCACGAACGCGTGTGTCAAAGCTTTTGGCTCCGGGACGAACATCACTCTGCACGATGAACGTGGAACGTTAAAACTTTATCGACATGGACGGAAGAGGACGGAGAGGAACCAACGGATCCTTCAAACGATCGTCCATCAAACGCAGCGCGTCCTCTGGGTCGCAGAAGGTAAGACAGCTGGTGTGTGTGTGTGTGTCTGTGTGTGTGTGTGTGTGTGTGTGTGTGTGTGTGTGTGTGTGTGTGTGTGTGTGTGTGTGTGTGTGTGTGTGTGTGTGTGTGTGTGTGTGTGTGTGTGTGTGTGGGGGGGATTACGACAGCAGGATAAGAGGATTTGATGCATAAAGAAATGGAAAGCTCTCTCCCAGTAATTAGCCAGATCAAACTGAGCATTTTATCTATTGTGCAGCTGCAGCTTTTATATCCCCCCCCCACCAGGCTACAGCTATGCTTTTAAAATGTCAAATAATCAACTGTTTTCACGAATGAAAATCTGCAGAAATTAGAGGTCTGTGTTTTTTTGTTGGATAGACAGAGTTTTATTTTTATTTTTATTATTTCTGATTAAATCTCTGCAGGAAATCTCAGAAACTTTCAGTAAAATTATACAAACAATGTGTGGAGTATTTCTGCGTCTGCAGACACCGTGTGGCCCGTTGATTACATCTCCCCAAATTCATTCTGAGAGAGTTGGAATATGTGGAAACTGTGTGATCTCTGCTGGGATGTGAAGTACAGCTGTGACTGAGCAGTGTTTCAGACTCTCTTATTATAATTCATGTTAATGAAGTCGCTGCTGTGTGATGATGTGTTCAGACTCAGAGAGCGTGGATCGAGAGAACTTTCCAGAAGAGAGAATGTATCCAGATTATTCCCGCCAAGGACGTCAGCAGGTACTGACGACGACACGCCTTTCACATGGATCACTTATAATAATAAGTAATAATAATAATACGTTTATTTAATATAGCAGCTTTAACAGACAGAGTCACACAGTGCTTCACATATTTCACATATATATATATATATATATATATATATATATATATATATATATATATATATATATATATATATATATATATATATACATATACATATATACATGCACTAGTTCATATTGAGATTTTAAAGTTATATATGCACTAGTTCATTTATATTCTTTATTGATCCCCAATGGGGAAATTACAATTTACACTCTGTTCTTATTACACACTACACACAGGCCTGAAATACACACACACACACACACACACACACACACACACACACATGCTCAGGTCCTTTTACATGCACTAATGGAGAGATGTCAGAGTGAGTGGGCTGCGTCTGACAGCCCAGGAGGTGAACTGGCACCTCTCCAGCTACCAGTCCACCTCAATATTTGAGATTATATTAAAGTTATATATGCACTAGTTCATATTGAGATGATTCAAAAGTGATTTATTGTGCAGCCCTAATAAAAACCCTAGCCATATCCTACACTGATTTCCACAGGGAATTACATTTTGCTAAAAGGAAACTCTTTAAATAGATTACAGTAGCTTAGTGTTAGCTTTCCCTGCTTCGGGGGTGGAGCTATCGTACACTCCATACAGAAATGAATCCGTAAAATAACAGACAAAGTTACTAACTACACACATAATTTCTCTTTTTAATTACGGGACAAAGTCTGGGTAATGAGCTGCCTGAACTTGTTATGTTGGTATTAACTGCCTGTGTTGTCGGTGTTGTTGTCGTTGTTGTTCAGATGCGGTTGTGGCCAGCCGGTGTCGCAGCACACCCCCGTCCCTACCAAAGAGGATTCTGTGGCTCCGCAGGACGTCCAACCTCCAGAGAGATGGAGTCCTCTGAAACACACCCAGACCTCGTCCACCGACGCCTATGGAGTCATCGAGTTTCAGGGCGGAGGACACGTCAACAAGGCCATGGTGCTCCAGTACTCTTCATATATTCAATATTCCATGTTTAATATTTAATGGTAGACACACGCTTCTTCAGGACATGAACACCTGTTTCCTGGTGAAAGTCTTGTGTTTTCTCCTTAACTTCTTCAGGACATGAACACCTGTTTCCTGGTGAAAGTCTTGTGTTTTCTCCTTAACTTCTTCAGGACATGAACACCTGTTTCCTGGTGAAAGTCTCGTGTTTTCTCCTTAACTTCTTCAGGACATGAACACCTGTTTCCTGGTGAAAGTCTTGTGTTTTCTCCTTAACTTCTTCAGGACATGAACACCTGTTTCCTGGGTGAAAGTCTTGTGTTTTCTCCTTAACTTCTTCAGGACATGAACACCTGTTTCCTGGTGAAAGTCTTGTGTTTTCTCCTTAACTTCTTCAGGACATGAACACCTGTTTCCTGGTGAAAGTCTTGTGTTTTCCTCTTAACTTCTTCAGGACATGAACACCTGTTTCCTGGGTGAAAGTCTTGTGTTTTCTCCTTAACTTCTTCAGGACATGAACACCTGTTTCCTGGTGAAAGTCTTGTGTTTTCCTTAACTTCTTCAGGACATGAACACCTGTTTCTTGGGTGAAAGTCTTGTGTTTTCTCCTTAACTTCTTCAGGACATGAACACCTGTTTCCTGGTGAAAGTCTTGTGTTTTCCTCTTAACTTCTTCAGGACATGAACACCTGTTTCTTGGGTGAAAGCCCTGTGATTTAGCCCACACCCTATCTGTTCTAAATGTACTTTAGAGGGTTATGTTTCCAGTGTTTAAAGCTCCAGATGTGTCTGAGTACTCTGATGGTAACAAAAATCCACAGTACATGCCGATAACTTTAGTCCGGTGGAGAGAACCATCTGGAGGGGCTTTGAAACTCAACTTGCCGTTCAAAAGACCTTTTTCTTTCTCCATTTCTGTTTCTGCTAGCCGTCCACAACATTACTACTGCATCGCTTCCTGGTTTCACAAACTGTTGATTTGAGGCCCAAATCACAGAACGAAACAAAAAACTAAACAAGATAGTGGCATTAAAAAGGAATTAGTGTTAACCCATTATTACATTCATTTTGACAGCCCTAAATATTTCCTGTGTATCATCCCCTAAATGTTCTTGTGTACTGTCTCCTAAATGTTCTTGTGTACTGTCTCCTAAATGTTCCCGTGTACTGTCTCCTAAATGTTCCCATGTACTGTCTCCTAAATGTTCTCGTGTACTGTCTCCTAAATGTTCTCGTGTACTGTCCCCTAAATGTTCTTGTGTACTGTCTCCTAAATGTTCTTGTGTACTGTCCCCTAAATGTTCTTGTGTACTGTCTCCTAAATGTTCCCATGTACTGCCTCCTAAATGTTCTTGTGTACTGTCTCCTAAATGTTCTCGTGTACTGCCTCCTAAATGTTCTCGTGTACTGTCTCCTAAATGTTCCCATGTACTGCCTCCTAAATGTTCCCATGTACTGTCCCCTAAATGTTCTCGTGTACTGTCTCCTAAATGTTCTCGTGTACTGTCTCCTAAATGTTCTCGTGTACTGTCTCCTAAATGTTCTCGTGTACTGTCTCCTAAATGTTCTCGTGTACTGTCTCCTAAATGTTCTCGTGTACTGTCTCATAAATGTTCTCGTGTACTGTCTCCCTAAATGTTCTCGTGTACTGTCCCCTAAATGTTCTTGTGTACTGTCCCCTAAATGTTCTTGTGTACTGTCTCCTAAATGTTCTCGTGTACTGTCTCCTAAATGTTCTCGTGTACTGTCCCCTAAATGTTCTTGTGTACTGTCTCCTCAAATGTCTCGTGTTTACCGTGTCTGTCCTGCAGTACATCCCCGTCTGGTATGACTCTAAGCCAGGTTAGAGTTACCATCTCTGTATTATAAATGTTCCGTGTACTGTCGCTATAATTGTGTTTACCGTGTCCGTCCTGCAGTACATCCGGGTCTCGTACGACTCCAAGCCGGACCACCTGCTGCACCTGATGGTGAAGGACTGGCAGCTGGAGCTTCCCACGCTGCTCATCTCTGTTCACGGAGGCCTGCAGAACTTCGACCTGCCGCCCAAACTCAAGCAAGTGTTTGGGAAAGGACTGATCAAAGCTGCCGTGACCACCGGAGCCTGGATCTTCACCGGAGGAGTCAGCACCGGTACTAACCACGTTTTTACTTTCTCAGTTTCGGTACAAAACCATTTATTAGTTTTATAATAGTCCTGACCAAGCGTGTTTACTTAAAGCGCTAAAGGAAACTTTTAGCGTCAATAAGAACAACAAAGGCACCTGACCAAGTGTCCGGATTTTACAAGATGAGTGTGAGAACCTGTTGTATTTTGATAGGACAGATGAAGACATGAAGGGGGAGAGGGGGGGGGGGAATGACATGCAGCAAAGGGCCGCAGGTCAGAGTCGAACCTCTATATATGGGCGCCCGCTCTACCAACTGAACTACCCGGGCGCCACATTATTTCTTTTTTTTAGTTTCTGTACAAACCCGTTATTTACTTTTGTCACCTTCTGTGTTTCTTACTTTGTTTAGTAGTCTTTATGCTAAGCTAAGCTAACCACATCCATCTGACTATCTCACTGGTACACAGAGAAGAGAAGGATTTTAATTGTCCAGTGTTTGAACATGTTGAACTGTTCCTTTTACAGTTACAGGATGACTGAATTTGGCTAAATTGTTCTATAAAAATTTTAGCGATGCCATTTTTAAGTGCTTTTTAGTTTAAAGCAGCTTTAACTGTGTAAACGTAACGATTATATTCATGAACTCTTTCTCTGACGGGATCCGTGTCTCTGGCGTGTTTCAGGAGTCATCCGCCACGTCGGAGACGCTCTCAAAGATCATTCGTCAAAGTCCAGAGGGAAAGTCTGCGCCATTGGCCTCGCGCCGTGGGGCATCGTGGAGAACAAAGAGGATCTCATCGGCAGAGACGTAAGATCAGTCAAAATAAGTCAAGTCAAGTGGGTTTTATTGTCATTTCAACAATATATGCTGTATATAGTGAAACGAAACAACATTTCACCATGGATCAAGTGGTGTTACACATTCAAAATATATAAAAATGACATTATATACAAACGACCTTTAGGACAGGCTACATGTAGTGCACACAAATTATAGACTTTACATAAAGTGCAATTACTACTTAAAGTAGAGCATTTAAGACAGGACTGACATCAACATAACCAGACATAACCAGATATAACCAGACCCAAACAGACAAAACCACCCACAGGTTGAAGGACCCAAAGTTACTCTTTAACACTTGATGGTATTAGTACTTTTACTGAAGTAAAGGATCTGAATACTTCTTGCCCGCGCTGCCTTTACCACTTGATTCATTTGTGACTCCTCCCCCCTGTGATTGGACCAATCCCGTGTGTGTGCTGCAGGTGACGCGTCCCTACCAGACGATGTCCAACCCGCTCAGCAAGCTGTCGGTGCTGAACAGCAGCCACTCCCACTTCATCCTGGCCGACAACGGGACCAGTGGCAAGTACGGCGCCGAGGTGAGGCTCCGCCGGCAGCTGGAGAAACACATCGCTCTGCAGAAGATCAACACACGTGAGTCACACAGCCAATCACAGCACACCGGAGTCACACAGCCAATCACAACACACGTGAGTCACACAGCCAATCACAGCACACCGGAGTCACACAGCCTGTCCTGTGACCTGTGGGTTAGGGTTGTCAGGGCTGTGTCCTGTCCTGTGACCTGTGGGTTTCCCTTTGTCATCCTATGCCTGGAGCGATCAATAAGGCAGGGACGGCAAAGGAAGGCTCAGCCGTCACGTCAACTTCAGTTCATATTTTAATCTTTAAGACATCAACAAAAGAAGAAGAGTCTTCAAATCAATCTGTGATCTTAAACCTCAGAGAACTGACTTCCCACCGCCGGCGGGCGCAGGAAATCACTTTACCCATGATCCTGTTTAAATGGATCTCAAATTAAAACAACATAACAGCTAGAGCGTTCATTCTCTCTGCAGTAGAAAGCTAAGTATTCTGTCTTTTGTGGCATTAAAGCTGCAGCAGGTAAGTCTTCTAAAACTCCCTGTCTGTCATATCTGCTGAAACTGACCCTATGTTCTAGTAGAACTACAGGAAGCAGGTCATTAAAATAATCAGCTCCTCTGGCTCCACCTACAGCCTGGAGCCCTGTTCAGATGGACCAATCAGGGCCGGGGGGGTGGCTAACTGTTCAGATGGACCAATCAGGGCCAGGGGGGGTGTCTAACTGTTCAGATGCACCAATCAGGGCCAGGGGGGGGGGTGTCTAACTGTTCAGATGCACCAGTCAGGGGGAAAAGTGATTAAAAAAGTCAAAGTATAGTATGTCGAAAAAATCCTAAAAGTCATGAAAAGTCATATTATAGGATGTTGAATATAGCATGTCGAAAAAGTCATAAAAAGTCAAAGTATAGTATGTCGAAAAAATCCTAAAAAGTCATGAAAAGTCATATTATAGGATGTTGAAAAAAGATGAAAGTCATAATACAGCTGCTGGGATTTGAACCTGAGTCTGCAGTCATTACTTGCTGTTTGCTAGTTGAAGCAGTGCTAACCACTGAGCTACTACTCATAGTACAGTATGTGGAGAACGGTGATCTCTCCACCCCTGAATGTGTGTCCTGTGTCAGGTCTGGGTCAGGGCGTCCCGGTGGTGTGTCTGGTCCTGGAGGGCGGTCCGAACATCATCTCCATCGTGTTGGAGAGTCTGAGGGAGGAGCCTCCAGTCCCCGTCGTCGTCTGCGACGGAAGCGGCCGCGCCTCGGACATCATTTCCTTCGCACACAAACACTGTGGGGAAGACGGGTGAGTTACACCAGAGATACAGCAGCAGCAGCAGCCAGCGCACTGTTCTCAGCCCAGAATCTACCTGAAAGGGGCTGTTTTCAACATTTGACTTGCTTTTGTCAATGTTTTTTCCAACATTTTTGATGACGTTTGTGTTTGTATTTTTGTCACTTTATTCAACGTTTATAGGTGATTTTTTTTCAATGTCTTGGGGGAATTTCTTTGGACATTTTTGGCATCTTTTCCAAATTTTTTTGTTGCCATTTTTGTGACTTCATTAGACATTTTTTATGTTAGATTTGTTGTGATTTTTATTTACGTTATTTTCGACGTTTGACAAATAAGTATTCAATTCACTCGCTGGATCGAGCCCTAACTTCTGCTGCTGCATCATGTGACCGTGTGGGGTTTTTGCTGCTCAGGTTGCTAGGCGACGGCTTCAAAGATCAGCTGCTCGTCACCATCCAGAAAACCTTCAACTACAGCCGCAGCCAGGCGCAGCAGATCTTCCTCATGGTGATGGAGTGTATGAAGAAGAGAGCTCTGGTACGTGTGTGTGTGTGTGTGTGTGTGTGTGTGTGTGTGTGTGTGTGTGTGTGCGTGTGTGCGTGTGCATGTGAGATCGTGCAGGCAGCACAGATGGTGTACCCACACTGGTGATGCTAGACTAACCTGTGAGCATCTCTCTGGGAACTCTGGGTAATGTGGTCCCAGCATCGGGATAAACCTGCTGACTGCGAGAGACATTAACATAATGACAAAGGTTTTACTCTCTGCTGCTTAATGGAGATTGTTCTGTACCCTCGGCCATTTCTTTAATCCCACAATCCTCTGCTTCCTCCTGAGAACACCTGCCATGCAAACATTCAAATAAAATCACATCAATTCTCTTAAAATGCTCTGCAGATTAACGCTCTGCAGGTTCACATGTCTCTCTACACATCTGACCTTAAACCAACGCCCATGCTGATAGATCATGTTTATCAGGGGTCAGTAGCCTTTAAATTTCTCCGGAACCGTAGTCAAGGTAACAACTCGTTAAGTTTAGGGAAAGGATGGCGGTTTGGGTTAAAACCATAGACATATATATAATGGAGCAGCAGACCCCGTGTCTCTGGACGGAGACCAGTGACGTCTCTTTCCCGGTGATGGCTGAGCGTTACTGAGCAGCCTCCAACTGAGCTTGAAGACGTAGATGTGACGTGAGCAACCTGTCTGAAAGTTGGAAGTCTTCTGGTAGCTGTGCCAAGAGAAATCTCAATCATTCCCAATCTAGCAGAGACGGAGAGCGTAGGTATATGTAAGGAGATAACATAGACACAGGCTCATTATTGATCACTAAAATGATAGTTAACATTAGTAATTACACTTAAACAGCTGATGGAAGTCCAAACTGCCTGAGAGCTTCTCCTGTACTATACGGTAACTCCTCTACTATGAGACAGGAAGTCTCGTGGTTATGACCCAATCGTTAGCCTATTGTTATAAAAACGTCTGCTACGGAGCCATAACGTGAGCTACAAGGTAATGGAGCCTTTTATACATTGTCGTGTTTCTTTAGAAATAAACAACGGACAAATAGAGTCTTTAAACACTTCAGATGTAAAGGTATTCTCTGTCAAAGTGACGTCAGAATGAATGGCAGTCAATGGGATGCTAACGGGATGCTAACGGGAGGTGATGGCTTGTAGCATCAACATGGTGCCATAGGAGCTACGCGTTGTGGAGAGAGACTTACCCCCTTGGTTTTACACTCCGAGGAAGGAACATGCGTTTCCTGAGTGAAAGTATTAAAATGATATTATTATATAAGCCTAGATTTTTGCGATATTTAGCGTTATTTTGCGTGACGTCTGGCCGTAGCTGTATCTCTTCTAGGCACAACCCCTTCTCTGTGTAACGCTAGACAGCCAATCACAGACAGTATTACATCGTAGTAGAAGCATGCTGTGTGCTGATTGGCTCACTGACACTGAAGGATTGAACTTTGATATTAAATGACGAGGCATTTTTATATTCTCGATACTAAGGAGACAGCTCGGTCCTAACTGAAAATAAGTCACTGTGTGTTGTGTGTGTAGATGAGTGTGTTGTGTGTGTAGATCACAGTGCTGTGTGTGTTGTGTGTGTAGATCACGGTGTTCAGGATGGGCTCAGAGGGACAGCAGGACATTGAGATGTCCATCCTGACCGCTCTGCTCAAAGGTAAAATAACCTTTAATCAAGTCTCATTTCTTCCAGAGTGACTTCTGCAAGATGAAATATAAGTGTGTGTGTGTGTGTATGTGTGTGTGTGTGTGTGTGTGTGTGTGTGTATGTGTGTATGTGTGTGTGTGTGTGTGTGTGTGTGTGTGTGTGTGTGTGTGTGTGTGTGTGTGTGTGTGTGTGTCTGTGTGTGTCTGTGTGTGTGTGTGTGTGTGTGTGTGTGTGTGTGTCTTTAGGGACCAATGCGTCTGCGTCTGATCAGCTGAGTCTGGCTCTGGCCTGGAACAGAGTGGACATTGCTCGTAGTCAGATCTTTGTGTACGGACTCCACTGGCCGGTGAGTTTACAGCTCAGACATCTACATGTCATATCTATAATGTTACAATATCAGATGTTCATGTTAAACATGGCCAAGGCTTCAAATAATGAATTATTCAGGAGTATTCAAGTGTGTGTGTGTGTGTGTGTGTGTGTGTGTGTGTGTGTGTGTGTGTGTGTGTGTGTGTGTGTGCGTTCAAAAGACATCCTCAGATATCAAGAGTTTTGGCTCTGAATGACATCATACCGAGCTGGTTTTTTTGTTGGTGTGTTTGAGACGTGCACCATGCAGCTAGATGCTAACGGCAGGGGAAGCTGTAGATGTTAACTCCTCCCCCTCGTTGTGTACATTTCTAATGTGTTTCTACAGCCGGTGAGCTCTTTAACCAGCGACCGGCCCAAAAGTCCTGTGGCCCAGCGAGCGCCAGCAGGAGGCGCCGGAGGCAAAGGGAAAGCCCGCGGGAAGAAAGGAAAAGGAGGCAAAGCCAAACCTGAACCACCGGAGGAGACAGACCCCCGGAAACTGGAACTGCTCAGCTGGGTGAGACACAGAACACACGGGAACAAGACTGAGATATATATATATATATAAAGACTGATATATATATAAAGACTGATATATTATGATACATAACGGAGCAGATAGAGAGATAGATAGAGAGAGAGAGAGAGATAGAGAGATAGAGAGAGAGATAGAGAGAGAGAGAGAGAGATAGAGAGATAGAGAGAGAGAGATAGAGAGATAGAGAGAGAGAGATAGAGATAGATAGAGAGATAGAGAGATAGATAGAGAGATAGAGAGAGAGATAGATAGAGAGATAGATAGATAGAGTCTGTATTGCCCCATAGGGATAATCATTTCCCCATATCTTTTCATGTTCCATAGCACAACAACACATATAAAAACACAAACAACATGTAACTCATACACAATAAAACTATGGCTCTTAATCACGATTAATCGCATGTTTTATCACATGATTAAAATTATATTATTTTGCATTTCAGAACTGTTTTTAAATACATATTAACAATGGAAAGTTACTTCATGAACTTGACTTCAAGATGCTTCTGTGATATTTTAATTCAGCTTTACACAACGTGCATATGGTTTAGACTTGTCTACGAGCCGTCTGGGAGTTTAGGAAAATAAAAAGCTCCATTCAGAGTTATTGCTGCTGTGTTTCTCCATCATGCTGCAGCCTGCAGCAGCAGGATGTGTTAGGAGGAAGTGGCAGCTTGATGAGAAGTAACGGTGCTGCAAAGGGTCAAAATAGTAGCTGTTAGGCCCCACGCCAAGCCCAGTGAGGTGGAAATACATTAATAAATGGAGGCATGAGATTACAGTTTTTTCCAACTGCTTATACACGTTTTCAAAACTATGTCTCCTTTTTTAAAACTCTACACACAATTCCCAAAACTGCACACACATAATGCTAAATGCCTCACATCTCCTTCAAATGAAACACTGCATTCAAAATACCATCAACACGTCTCAAAATGAAGCATTTACATCAAATAGCAAACACTTCTTTCATAATAGTACATTTCTGGATATATACCACGTACACAATCTACAGCTCGTTATCTTTCATAGGCTTATATCTATATTTACAATGTAAACAGAAGTCATCTGCTGAGAGGGTTGACCAGTTCACATTAAACAACGATGTAATGTTACAGGAAAACACAATATTTATTCAAGAGGAGCCCAGCGTTGATACAGTAGCATGAAAACTACAAACATATGGAAACAAAAGGTATCATTTTTAGAATACAGTGTGTGTGTGTGTGTGTGTGTGTGTGTGTGTGTGTGTGTGTGTGTGTGTGTGTGTGTGTGTGTGTGTGTGTGTGTGTGTGTGTGTGTGTGTGTGTGTGTGTGTGTGTGTGTGTGTGTGTGTACTGTATAACAGAAAACTGAGTGAAAGGCTGAGAAACAGCTGATGGTTTTGGAGATTTGTTGTGTAGTTTTGCACTTTGAATGAGAGGTTTCAAAAATGGTGTGACATGAAACGATGTTGTGCAAGCAGTTGAAATAATAAGACAAAAAAAAATTATAGAGTTATGATCGGCCCTTAATCGCATCACGATTAACGCATTAATTCTGACAGCCCTAAAAATACACATCACATTAGGACACCCACCTAGACACATCAGATGGGAAAACTACAAAGCAACTGAGGTGGTGGTGGCGGTATTACAGTCAACACGTTCTCACACCCATCTCCTAAAATCTGGGCGCTTGGTCAGGTGCCTTTGTCCTTCTTATTGACGTTAGAAGTCTCCTTTAGCGCTATAAGTAAACGTGCTTGGTCGGGACTATTGACGTCCCTTTAGCGCTATAAGTAAACGTGCTTGGTCGGGACTATTGCCGTCCCTTTAGAGCTATAAGTAAATGGGCTTGGTCGGGACTATTGCCGTCCCTTTAGAGCTATAAGTAAACGTGCTTGGTCGGGACTATTGACGTCCCTTTAGAGCTATAAGTAAACGTGCTTGGTCGGGACTATTGACGTCCCTTTAGAGCTATAAGTAAACGTGCTTGGTCGGGACTATTGACGTCCCTTTAGAGCTATAAGTAAACGTGCTTGGTCGGGACTATTGACGTCCCTTTAGCGCTATAAGTAAACGTGCTTGGTCGGGACTATTGCCGTCCCTTTAGAGCTATAAGTAAACGTGCTTGGTTGGGACTATTGACGTCCCTTTAGCGCTATAAGTAAACGCACTTGGTCGGGACTATTGCCGTCCCTTTTGACGCAGTTATGTTAAGGAAAGGGTCGTGGGTGGGCGTACGGTTCTGTGACACGCGGGAGGAAAGAAAAAAGCAACTATATCAAGCATGACAAGCGGGACATGAACACTGCTCTCCTGGTGAAAGTCCTGTGTTTGACTTTCACCCAGTTTTGGCCAATTTGACATTTGACCCATCTGATTGGTGGACTGCTAACCCGGAAACAGGGAGCGGGATGAGCGTGACTAGAGTCTCTCAATGGTGATGGTGATGATGGTGATGATGATGATGATGGTGATGATGATGATGATGATGATGGTGATGATGATGGTGATGATGGTGATGATGATGATGATGGTGATGATGATGATGATGAAGATGATGAAGATGATGATGATGATGATGGTGATGATGATGAAGATGAAGATGATGGTGATGGTGATGATGATGAAGATGAAGATGATGGTGATGGTGATGATGATGAAGATGATGATGATGGTGATGATGATGATGGTGATGATGATGATGATGATGATGGTGATGATGATGATGATGATGATGATGATGATGATGATGATGATGATGATGAAGATGTGTCTCCAGGTGAACTCTCTGGAACAGGCCATGATGGACGCTCTGGTGTTGGACAGGGTGGACTTTGTGAAGCTGCTGATAGAGAACGGAGTCAACATCCATCACTTCCTGACCATTCCTCGCCTGGAGGAGCTGTACAACACGGTGAGACGCACTAGAGACACTACCAGCACGCCATGTTACCCTACATCACTACACACACACACACACACACACACACACATACACACACTCACACACAGACACACACACACACACACACACACACACACACACACACACACACACACACACACACACACACACACACACACACACACACACACACACACACACACATACACACATACACACACTCACACACAGATACACACACTCACACACAGACACACACACACACACAGACACACACACACACACACACACACAGACACACAGACAGTAACAGTACATCTAAACCAATCCTTCCACCTGATTATGGATCATTTGTTATCAGTGCAAGGTGTTTGGACAGTTTCTCTTGTCGTTGTGAAGCGTTATGAAAGAAAAGCTTTGAGTTTGAACCTCTATGATGTCGTTGACATGTTTATCTGCAGATTAACGTCCATCAGCGCTGCCGTTATATCACTAATCTTTATCTGCTTCACTCAGAACAGCTCTTAAAACATGCCCGTCACATTATTGTCAGATTAAAGTGCTGCTCCCCACTTCCATTATTATTAAACATTATTATTATTATAATAATGTTCACTCAGCTCATCTGCCTGGGGGGGTTAAACAAGTCCAATTAGAACAACCACGAGTGTGTAATCACTGACAGCTGCAGCGTTAATCACCAACACGGTCTCACTGCAGTTCGTGTAATTGTCACGTTATTTTTAATCTATTGATACGTGTACAACAACACGTTTATCTCGTTTGTTTCGTGAGGGCCAGCATGAAATGGGAACCATCTATTCAGAGGTTGGGTTTAGGAAAAGATGAATGGGGAAAGCAAACGTCACACGCCGTGAGACGGCCGCTGGGGAGGCGCGACAATACAGGGACGGTTGTGATTAGGAAAACAACGGGAAACAAAACGCCACACGTGGGACGCAATGCCGGGTCTCCTGGGTGAAAGTCCTGTGTTGTTTGACCCATCCCCCCCCCTCGACCAACCTTACGCAGATTTTCGGCTTTTCATACTACTCCCTAACGTACCTGTGCTGTGATCACGAAATATGCTTCCCATTGAAATACATTACTTTACATTTTCGTGCTGACCACCACGAAAAAAACGTGTTCACGGGTTCACTTCCCCGTGAACACGAATCAATAGATTAAATAATGTGACCATTTCACGAAGTGCCGTGAGATTGGGTTGTAATCACACATGTATTTTATTTAACCGGGTTAGTCTCATTGAGATATAAAATCTCTTTTTCAAGAGAGACCTGGCCAAGACAGCAGAACAAGTTAGTTACATATACAACAAATAACAATCACAAAAGAGGCAAAGACAACTCAAGTGCATTTCAATGAAATAAAAGTGCCATTAATTAAAACATTTGTAGAGAGGGGAAGTCCCGCCCCTTCCTGTGTGGAGGAACAAACCCGACAGTCACTTAAGAAACCAGATCATCTTTAAGACGTCAGATCTTTTTAACTACTGTATTTAGATATATGTTTTGTTTTTGTATATTTCCATGTGAATGTATTGTAAATGTTAAAGGTCCTATCCTGCACCCAGCGCAGCACAGAGCCCGACCCAAGTGTCTTTGCTAGTTTAAGACCGTCCAGCGGTCTTACAGGGAGGTGTGTTCAGGTGCATTCTGGGCGTGCTGGTCTTACAGGGAGGTGTGTTCAGGTGCATTCTGGGCGTGCTGGTCTTACAGGGAGGTGTGTTCAGGTGCATTCTGGGCGTGCTGGTCTTACCGGGAGGTGTGTTCAGGTGCATTCTGGGAGTATTGCTATCTTGAGGCAGCGGGAAGTGATGGCGCCATTGACCAACAAAAACCTGGTCTAAAGTCAATAACGCAGCATTTCATTGTTATTTTAACAGAGCATTAGTAAAATGCTCCTAGGCTCGTGCACAGCACGCGCACACTATGCTTGTTACACACACAGGGACACACAGCAGCACACACACACACACACACACACACACACAGGGACACACAGCAGCACACCCCCGTCCCTCCCAGAGTACAACAACTAGCCTTCAGTAACCTATCACTGTAGATAGCTAGACACCTGTAACACAGGCTACAGGCATCATCTGTTTGTTTTGCTGTTTGTCTCCTACAGAAGTTGGGACCGGCCAACACGCTACACTTTGTGGTGAGAGACGTGAAAAAGGTGAGTTTCGTGACTTCTTAACATGTTTAACCCTTGTGTTGTTTTCTAAATGTCTATCTCTGAAATATGCGTTTCTTTGTTACTACCTCATTGTAATAACCCAAAAATAACACAGATGATTCCATTCAACAGAAGATCTGATCTCTACTGTCAGTGAATTTCGGGTGTTTTGTTAAATTTCATTATTAGTCTAAATAATTCATAATTTCTGCTTTTTTTATCTCCAGGATTAGGTATAATTTCCTATAAATGAGGTTTATTATTGATCATGAATTCCAAAAATAAGTGTAAAACTAGTAATAAGTTGGTGTTAGTATGACATGGTAGTGAAAGGAAGTGTAAAACGGGGGGAAATGGGCTAAAAACATTGAAAAAAGCGCCAAAAGGGTCGAAAAAACGTCAGCAAAAGTGAAAATGTTCAGTTTTGACGACAAGTGCACGGTCCAATGGAAGACAACACAAGGGTTTAAAGGTTTTTATGAATACTGACATAAATGTTGTGTTAGTAGTGACTGTGGTGTGTTCAGGTGCTGTAGTAGTGACTATGGTGTGTTCAGGTGCTGTTAGTAGTGACTGTGGTGTGTTCAGGTGCTGTTAGTACTGACTGTGGTGTGTTCAGGTGCTGTTAGTAGTGACTGTGGTGTGTGTTTCAGGGGAATCTCCCCCCAGACTACCAGATCACGCTGATCGATATCGGCCTGGTGTTGGAGCTCCTGATGGGCGGAGCTTACCGCTGCAACTACACCCGCAAGACCTTCAGAACGCTGTACAACAACCTGTACGGCCTCAAGAGAGTGAGTACTACACATAATACTACATATAATAATACTACAACAACCTGTACAGCCTCAAGAGAGTGAGTACTACATATAATACTACATATACTACTACTACAACAACCTGTACGGCCTCAAGAGAGTGAGTACTACACATAATACTACATATAATACTACTACAACAACCTCTACGGCCTCAAGAGAGTGAGTACTACACATAATACTACATATACTACTACTACAACAACCTCTACGGCCTCAAGAGAGTGAGTAATACACATAATACTACTACAACAACCTGTACGGCCTCAAGAGAGTGAGTACTACATATAATACTACATATACTACTACTACAACAACCTCTACGGCCTCAAGAGAGTGAGTACTACATATAATACTACTACAACAACCTCTACAGCCTCAAGAGAGTGAGTACTACATATAATACTACATATAATACTACTACAACAACCGCTACGGCCTCAACTAGAGAATACAACTACAACATTAATATATTATGGTCGGTTTTGAAATTTGGTAGCAGCCAGACCCACGTGGCGTGTTCGTCCAATCAGCTGCCGGTGGTCCCTCCCCTTCCACTTTGTAGTCAAGATGGCGCCCGTTTAGTGCGAGCAGGGTCCATCATTCCACACTGAACTTTATGACCATTTTTAGGGGGTCATCCGGGTACTTTCAGTGCATTAACTACACTGTATACTTCAAACTAAGTGTTTGTACTGTTGTTCTAAGTGTACTGTCTCTTTAAAACGTTTAAAAAGTGTTTGAAGTGTGACAGTAGGCGCTTTGAGACACAGCCGATGAGTATGAATATAATATTAGTACATTTCTGGAACAATAAACTGATCCTGTTCATATTCCTTCTCTTACAGCCGAAAGCTCTGAAACTGCTTGGAATGGAGGTATGTTGTTTTTAATATTTCCTGCTGTATGTCAGAAATACTGAGTACCAATGTCATACCAACATACTGTGTTAAAAATACATATATTAACATATGTTATAACAGCTGTATACCACTATCCCGGTATGGATGTGATATGATTTCTATCTCTGTTGTTCGGTCTGGCTCACAGAACTTTATTTAATTATCCAGTTTGACAGTGAGTCATAACGGCAAAAGAACAGACACGTTTTTGTCACTTTTTAAATAAATTGTCTATTTTTTCCGACATTTTTTATGCTTTTTGTCGCACTGTTGTCGACATAAAGTTCTACAAAAGTTCCTTAGCCATCAGAGAATGTAGCAAATCAAGCAAAGCAATGATTACATTTTTTATCTAAGTCGGTAAATCTGCCAAATTCTGCTTCAAATGTCATGTAATTGCAGTTTGAAAAAAATTTTTTCGTCTTTTTGGTTTTGGCGCACAACTACAGGTAGGTGTACAAAATGTATCGTGACCCTAAAACGAAATACGGGCCAGATCTAAGCCTGGAAGGGGCCGGACTCGGCCCACGGGCCTCGAGTTTGACACGTGTGGTTTAGGGAGAGATCAAAGAGGTCTACGTTGTGATCTCTCATTTTCGGGGGAACACCAAAGTTTCCTGGTAATGGTCCGAACATGTACCCTAACGCCGTCATACTCAGATTCTAGTCAGAATATGACTGATAGGGCCTGGAGCCCAGCTGAACGTAGCCCCGCCCACAACACGTCGGGAAGTTGGGTCTGGACTTGAGCCGTTGTGGAGTAACTATGCTCCAACCAGAGCTGTTCGGACCAATCAAATTGTCAGGGCGGGCTTTATACGATGATGGACAGATGATCAACTAACGGAATCAACCACGTCACCAAAGAGCGCTTGGGTTGAATTTGTTTACAACAAAGATGGCCGCCATTGCGTCTGGTATAGAAGATATCGACAGTGCATTCATTTCAAAAGAGGAACAGAGAACTGTGATCACGTATGTAGACACATTGCCACACCCGTCCGCACTACTCTGTCGATGCCTGCCTTTGACTTGCAGCTTCTGTGACGTCTGTCGCCGTTGCTCTGATTGGTTGTGGGTCTATCCGTTGCTCTGATTGGTTGTAGGTCTATCCGTTGCTCTGATTGGTTGTGGGTCTATCCGTTGCTCTGATTGGTTGTGGGTCTATCCGTTGCTCTGATTGGTTGTAGGTCTATCCGTTGCTCTGATTGGTTGTAGGTCTATCCGTTGCTCTGATTGGTTGTAGGTCTATCCGTTGCTCTGATTGGTTGTAGGTCTATCCAATGAGTGCAGAGGCATTTTCTTTCCTGGTTCGGTTGAAACACGCCCCATAATCACAGCCCAATGGAGCAGAACCAGATTTAGCCTGACGTGGTCATACTCAGATTCTAGTCAGAATATGATTCAGATTCTGCTCCATTGGGCTGTGATTATGGGGCGTGTTTCAACCATAGACATATATATAATGGAGCAGCAGACCCCAGGTCTCTGGACGGAGACCAGTGACGTCTCTGGACAGAGACCAGTGACGTCTCTTCTCCGCTGATGGCTGAGCGTTACTGAGCAGCCTCCAACTGAGCTTGAAGACGTAGATGTGACGTGAGCAACCTGTCTGAAAGGTTGGAAGTCTTCTGGTAGCTGTGCCAAGAGAAATCTCAATCATTCCCAATCTAGCAGAGACGGAGAGCGTAGGTATATGTAAGGAGATAACATAGACACAGGCTCATTATTGATCACTAAAATGATAGCTAACATTAGTCATTACACTTAAACAGCTGATGGAAGTCCAAACTGCCTGAGAGCTGAGAGGGGGTGAGTGCTTGTTAGCATCAAATTGGCGCCATAAGAGCTATGCGTTGTGAGGAGAAGCTGACCCCTTTGGTTTCAATCGAACCAGGAAAGAAAAGGCCTCTGCATCATTTTTGAGAGAAATAGTAACGGTGAATGCATATACGAACAAGTTCTTTGGTGACGTGGTTGATTCCGTTACTGTTGATCATCTGTCCATCATTGTATAAAGCCCGCCCTGATGCAGACTGACATTACTTCTTTTCATCTGACCAATTTTATGTCTGTTTGGTCCGTTTCATACCTGTAACTTTGGTCCGTTTAAACTGAAAAGTCCAAAACTCCTGGCCAAACGAGGGCCCATGGTGTGTGATATTTGAGTTATATACACAGTATTTGGTGTGTGATATTTGGGTTATATACACAGTATTTGGTGTGTGATATTTGGGGTTATTTATACAATATTTGGTGTGTGATATTTGGGTTATATATACACAGTATTTGGGGTTATATATACAGTATTTGGTGTGTGATATTTCGGGTTATATATACAGTATTTGGTGTGTGATATTTGGGGTTATATATACAATATTTGAGGTTATATATACAGTATTTGGTGTGTGATATTGGGGGATATATATACAGTATTTGGGTTTATATATACAGTATTTGGGTTTATATATACAGTATTTGGTGTGTGATATTGGGGGTTATATATACAGTATTTGGGATTATATATACAGTATTTGGTGTGTGATATTGGGCGTTATATATACAGTATTTGGGGTTATACATACAGTATTTGGTGTGTGATATTTGGGTTTATATATACAGTATTTGGTGTTATATATACAGTATTTGGTGTGTGATATTTGGGGTTATATATACAGTATGTGGTGTGTGATATTGGGCGTTATATATACAGTATTTGGGGTTATATATACAGTATTTGGTGTGTGATATTTGGGGTTATATATACAGTATTTGGTGTGTGATATTGGGGGTTATATATACAGTATTTGGTGTGTGATATTGGGGGTTATATATACAGTATTTGGTGTGTGATATTGGGGGTTATATATACAGTATTTGGTGTGTGATATTGGGGTTATATATACAGTATTTGGGGTTATATATACAGTATTTGGTGTGTGATATTGGGGTTATATATACAGTATTTGGGGTTATATATACAGTATTTGGTGTGTGATATTGGGCGTTATATATACAGTATTTGGTGTGTGATATTGGGGTTATATATACAGTATTTGGGGTTATATATACAGTATTTGGTGTGTGATATTGGGGTTATATATACAGTATTTGGATCCTTTAGATCAGGGGTCTACAACCTGCGTCTCCCTGGCTTCACAGAAAAATGATAGGGAAATAATGCTGCGTTCCAGGCAACCTGTAACTCTCCATGAACGGCAGTCAAACTTAACTTACTCCCCGTGAACTCCTACCAGATTGTTGTACTCCTAGTTACACACACATGGCGACCCCTGTACAGACGCCGGTGATTAACGGTGAGAAATAGAAATAGACATAAATAGAATAGACATAAATAGGCAATGTAAAGTAATTCCTCACATTGTAATCAAACAATACACATACGATTGTGTACTACTACAGGTTATGTTTATTAAATGAAGCCCAAAATATGTTGGCGACTAGAAATCGCCAGTATCAGCTAGCGCCAGCTAACGTTAACGTAGACTCCAACACCTATGTTTGATCTGAAATTGGTGAAAAAGAAATCAATATCTGAAAGAAGAGCATGAATGGTGGTGACCTCTGCTTCAGGACGACGAGCCCCGTGCGAAGGGGAAAGGAAAGAAGAAGAATAAGAAAGAAGAGGAAGTAGACATTGACGTGGATGACCCCGAGGTCAGCCGCTTCCAGTACCCGTTCCACGAGCTGATGGTGTGGGCCGTGCTCATGAAGCGCCAGAAGATGGCGCTGTTCCTGTGGCAGCGTGGTGAGGAGGCCATGGCCAAGGCGCTGGTGGCCTGCAAGCTCTACAAGGCCATGGCCCACGAGTCCTCGCAGAGTGAGCTGGTGGAGGACATCTTCCAGGACCTGGAGAACAACTCCAAGTTAGACACACACACACACACACACACACACACACACACACACAATCAGAGAGACACACACACACACACACACACAGACACACAATCAGAGACACACACACACACACAATCAGAAACACACACACACAGACACACACACAGAGAGACAGACACACAGTCTGCAGGGAGTTTGAACTGTGTTGTGTAACCTGTTTGTGTGTGTGTGTTGTGCGTCTGCAGGGAGTTTGGTGCTGGCCTACGAGCTCTTGGATCAGTCGTACAAACACGACGAGCAGGTGGCGATGAAGCTGCTGACGTACGAACTGAAGAACTGGAGTAACTCCACGTGTCTGAAGCTGGCGGTCGCCGCCAAACACCGAGACTTCATCGCTCACACCTGCAGCCAGATGTTGCTCACCGACATGTGGATGGGCTGTCTGAGGATGGGCAAAAGCAACAGCCTCAAGGTAAGGTTACGGCAAACACAAGGGATACAACAGCTACAAAAACAGCATCTAACAAGCCATTAAAAATGGACCGAAAAGCACCAACATGTAACGACAGAAACGTTCCTATGTCCTGTGTGTGTGTGTGTGTGTGTGTGTGTGTGTGTGTGTGTGTGTGTGTGTGTGTGTGTGTGTGTGTGTGTGTGTGTGTGTGTGTGTGTGTGTGTCTATGTGCGTATTTTTAGGTATTTGGAAGTTCTCTTCTGTGGCAGTAGACACATGTTAATAACTGGTGTAAATTAAAATGATATTTGCGTGTGCAGGTAATTTTAGGGATCGTCTTCCCTCCTTTGATTCTCCTCATGGACTTCCGTCTCGGAGACGAAGCTTCATACCATTCGTCCAAACAGAACGAAGACGGCAAACCCAAAGATGATGACAACAAATCCAGCAAGGTAACAACCACGTTCATCTTCAACGTCAAGCTACAGGCTCCTATCCTGCACCCAGCTCAGAGCAGCACAAAGCCCGACCCAAGTCTCTTTGCTAGTTTAAGACCGTCCAGTTGTCAGTTTCCTGTCCAGCGCCCACGTCGTTTAAATAGTAAATGCACCTGCACCCATCTGTGGCCCATGGGCGTGCTGGTCTTACAGGGAGGTGTGTTCAGGTGCATTCTGGGCGTGCTGGTCTTACAGGGAGGTGTGTTCAGGTTCATTCTGGGCGTGCTGGTCTTACAGGGAGGTGTGTTCAGGTGCATTCTGGGCGTGCTGGTCTTACAGGGAGGTGTGTTCAGGTGCATTCTGGGCGTGCAGGTCTTACAGGGAGGTGTGTTCAGGTGCATTCTGGGCGCGCTGGTCTTACAGGGAGGTGTGTTCAGGTACATTCTGGGCGTGCTGGTCTTACAGGGAGGTGTGTTCAGGTGCATTCTGGGAGTATTGCTATCATGAGGCAGTGGGAAGTGATGGCACCATTGACCAACAAAAACCTGGTCTAAAGTCAATAACGCAGCATTTCATTGTTATTTTAACAGAGCATTAGTAAAATGCTCCTAGGCTCGTGCACAGCACGCGCACACTATGCTTGTTACACACACAGGGACACACAGCAGCACACACACACACACACACACACAGGGACGCACAGCAGCACACACACACACACAGGGACGCACAGCAGCACACACACACACACACACACACACACACACACACACAGGGACACACAGCAGCACACACACATGCAGAAGATTACAAATACAAATATTACGGTGCTAATCCTCCATCATAACAGCAATGCTCCAAGGTCCAAACGCGCCTGGCTTTTAAAGGGAATGGGAGATGATCTCTGATTGGTTGATTGCATGTTACGCCCAGAACTCACCTCTGATTAATGAAGACACTAAGAACAACCCTTTAGAACCATGACCCCGACTCACGGACCCTTTTTCCTCCGTCAAACTAGCAACAGTGGATTAGGACACGCCCTAAACACACCTGCACCAGGCGCTTCACGCCGTGACCTCAAACCGTTGAAATAGGGCCCTGAGTGCGTAGTTTCTGTCTCCCCCATGAGGAATTTTAATGAATGACAACAACACTGTTGGAGCATGCGCATGATACAAATCTTCTGTGATCACGCACTGGCCCTGATTGGTCTATCTGAACAGTTAGACACCCCCCCCCCCCAGCCCTGATTGGTCTATCTGAACAGTTAGACAGCCCCCCTGGCCCTGATTGGTCTATCTGAACAGTTAGACACCCCCTGGCCCTGATTGGTCCATCTGAACAGGGCTCCAGGCTGTAGGTGGAGCCAGAGGAGCTGATTATTTTAATGACCTGCTTCCTGTAGTTCTACTAGAACATAGGGTCAGTTTCAGCAGATATGACAGACAGGGAGTTTTAGAAGACTTAACTACTGCACCTTTAAGTAACTTTATAAATGTAACAGACGTTCATTCATATTTAAAAGTAATGCATAAAGCTCTCAGTGTTAGTTTACTCTTACAGTGATTAAGGTTCCAGGAATCTTTCACCACTTTTTCCCTGAACTATTATGACTGTTTTAATGACATTGTTCATGTCGGTACCTTGATTGTTAGTTTATTTGGCCAGTTTGAGTGATGGGGAGTTTGTTTCAGGACGGCGCCTCCAATGTGGACGTCACGTCAAAGAAAGGAGACGAAGAAGAAGAGCAGAAGAAGAAGAGGAGGACTCCCATCGGGAAGAAGATCTACGAGTTCTACAACGCTCCCTTCACCAAGTTCTGGTTCAACACGGCAAGCTCTCTATATATCTATCTAATGTCAGAAACCTAACCCCCTAACCCTAAACCAAGATCTCTATATATCTATATGTCTAAACTATACACTGTATTACAAGATCTCTATGTCTATATAATGTCAGAAACCTGTCTCACTGTAACCATGGTGATCATTAGGATTAACAGTTCCTAATAGTCCTTTTTCACAGCAGACATGTTGACATGTCATAGTAGGAACAGCACAGGTGTATTCAGACCATTAATGATGGCTGCGTTCCTCTTAGGAGAGGTCCTGGTGTTGTTCATGCTGACTCACTGAAATATCTCACGGGGACACTAGATGGACCTGAGCCATCGTTAAGGTGATCAGTCTCAGCTGTGCTTTTCCTACTATGACAAGTCAACATGTCTGCTGTGAAAAAGGTCCATAGTACCAGTCCACCAGTTGCTTTTTGATGTTTTTTAATGCTTTTGTTGCTTGTTCAGTTACAGATTGATAATCAAAGTGTGTGTGTGTGTGTGTGTGTGTGTGTGTGTGTATGTGTGTGTAGATCTCCTACCTGGTGTACCTGGCCTTGTATAATTACATCATTCTGGTGAAGATGGAGCGATGGCCGTCTCTGCAGGAGTGGATCGTCATCTCTTACATCATCACTCTGGGTCTGGAGAAAGTCCGACAGGTAACCACGGAGACGCACCTGAACCCAGCCTTGTTTTGGATGCTTTTTTTCCGAATATTTTTGCCTTTTTTGTCAACGTATTTTCAAGGCCTTTTTACAATATTTCAGTCTCTTTCTTTGTCATTTTATTGACATTCATGTTGTCGATTCCCATGAATTATTGTAGAAATTTGTCGCATTTTAGTAGCTTTTCCAATGCTTTTGTCACTTCTTTGGTCACATTGTTTGACATTTTTGACGCTTTGTTATTGCCTGTTACATTCAACATTTTTGTTGCATATTTTTCGACTACTCAACTTTTATTTGCCACTTTTGTCAGCGTTTCATCTTTTCCTAAAACCTTGTGGATATTGAAAAAACTTTTGCCAACAAAAGTGGAAAATAAAAGTTGAAAGAAAAGCTGAAAATATTCGAGAATTAAGCAACAAAAATGTTGAATGTAACATTGAAAAAAAAAGCAATAACAAAGCGTCAAAAATGTGAAAAAATGTGACAAAAGCATTGGAAAAGCTACTAAAATGCGACAAATTTCTACAATAATTCAGGTTAATAGACAACAAAAATGTCAAAAAAAATAACCCAGGTGTGATTGGTTACAGATTCTGATGTCGGAGCCGGGGAAACTGAAGCAGAAGATCAACGTGTGGCTGGAGGATTACTGGAACATCACAGACCTGGCGGCCATCTCCGTCTTCCTGCTGGGTCTGCTGCTGCGCCTGCAGAGTGAGCCGTCGCTGGGCTACGGACGCGTCATCTACTGCGTCGACATCATCTTCTGGTACATCCGCGTGCTTGACATCTTTGGAGTCAACAAGTACCTGGGCCCCTACGTCATGATGATCGGCAAGATGGTACGCCCACACTTCCAAATACACGCCAGTTATACGCCGGTTTTACTCCAGTTATACTTTAGTTATACTCCAGTCATACTCAGTTATACTCCAGTTATAGTCCAGTTATACATAAACATTCATACAAACACACATACAAATACATAAATAACTATAGGCCTATTTCTAAATTGTTAGTATTGGCTAAATTAATGGAATCAGTCATCAGCATGCAATTAAAAGACTATTTAATTAATAAAAATATTCTGAATGAATTCCAATCTGGTTTAAGGAAACAACATAGTACAATAACAGCTGTTTCAAAAGTTGTAAATGATCTGGTCAAAATCTTAGACAATGAACAGCACTGTGCAGCACTACTGTGCAGCACTGTTTATTGATTTGTCAAAAGCGTTTGACACAGTGGACCATAAAATACTTCTTGAAAGACTCACCTCTATTGGACTATCAGAACAAGCAGTGGGATGGTTCAACAGTTATCTATCAGGGAGAACACAATGTGTGTGAGTAGATGGTTTCACTTCTGCCTCCCTAAATATTTCTAAAGGGGTGCCTCAAGGCTCAATCCTTGGGTCGCTTCTTTTTAGCATTTATATAAACAACCTCTGTAATAATATAAATAATACAAACTATCATTACTATGCTGATGATACTGTTCTCTAGTGTTCTGGGTCCACTTTAGGTCAAGCAATCACAAATGTACAATCTGCTTTTAACATCTTGCAACATGATTCGGCTACTTTAAAATTGGTTCTAAACTCTAAAAAAAACTAAAGTCATGACTTTCACTAAAGTACAGAAATCGAAGAAGTGTCACATTACAAATACTTGGGCATTATTATTGAGCAATCACTGTCTTTCACATTGCATGTCCAAGTTTTGGTTAAAAAACTGAAGTTGAAGTTAGGTTTTTTCTTTAGAATCAAGTCCTGTTTATCCTTTGAAGCAAAAAAACAGCTCGTAAATGCAACGTTCTTGTCTGTTTTGGACTATGGTGACATGTTATACATGTATTCAACCCCCCAGTGTCTTCATGCTTTGGACACGGTGTTTCATGGATCCTTAAGATTCATCACAAACTTCAGATCTCATACTCATCACTGTTTGCTGTACTCTCGGGTCGAGTGGTTCTCCCTCTCAATCAGGCGTTGGATGCACTGGCATCTTTTTATTTATAAAGCAGTATTAGGACTACTTCCTCCTTATCTGAACGCTTACATCCTCCCGACGTCTGCAGGGACATATCACTAGTCCCTAAAGCCCGCACTGACTTTGGTAAAAAGGCTTTTCATTTTGCAGCAGCATCTGCATGGACTCAGCTTCAGAATGAACTACAGTTGAAGGAGTTGGTCTCTTTTTATTCTTTTAAAGGCTTTTTAAAGGGTCTTGCAGAAAGGCAGTCTGTCTGTCATTGTTTTTAAATTGATTTAGGGCCCAGAATTTTCTTTATGATGACATTGTTGTTTGAATATGATGAGTGAAAGTGTGTTTATGTTTTTACTTGTTATTGTCTTTGTATTTATTTGAAACCACGCTGCTGCCACTTCCAGGACACTCTTGTAAAAGAGATTTGTAATCTCAAGGAGTTTTTATCCTGGTTAAATAAAGATTTGAATGAATACTCCAGTCATACTCCAGTCATACTCCAGTCATACTCCAGTCATACTCAGTTATACTCCAGTTATACTCCAGTTATACTCCAGTCATACTCAGTTATACTCCAGTTATACTCCAGTCATACTCAGTTATACTCCAGTTATACTCCAGTCATACTCCAGTCATACTCAGTTATACTCCAGTCATACTCCAGTCATACTCAGTTATACTCCAGTTATACTCCAGTTATACTCGGTTATACTCCAGTTATACTCCAATTATACTCCTCCAGTCATACTCAGTTATACTCCAGTTATACTCCAATTATACTCCTCCAGTCATACTCCAGTTATACTCCAGTTATACTCCAGTTATACTCCAGTTATACTCCAGTCATACTCAGTTATACTCCAGTCATACTCCAGTTATACTCCAGTTATACTCCAGTTATACTCCAGTTATACTCCAGTTATACTCCAGTCATACTCAGTTATACTCCAGTTATACTCCAGTTATACTCCAGTTATACTCCAGTTTTACTCCAGTTATACTCCAGTTATACTTCATTATATTCCAGTTATACTCCAGTTATACTCCAGTTTTACTCCAGTTATACTTCATTATACTCCAGTTATACTCCAGTTTTACTCCAGATATACTTCAGTGATACTCCAGTTATACTCCAGTTATACTCCAGTTATACTCCAGTCATACTCCAGTCATACTCCAGTTATTCTTCAGTTATACTCCAGTTATACTCCAGTTATTCTTCAGTTATACTCCAGTGATACTCCAGTTATACTCCAGTGATACTCCAGTTATACTCCAGTTATACATCAGTTGTAACCGTGTGATTAAAGTGTGAACTGTTTCATGCAGATGATCGACATGCTGTACTTCGTGGTCATCATGCTGGTCGTGCTGATGAGCTTTGGCGTGGCGCGGCAGGCCATCCTTCACCCTGATGAGGAGCCGACCTGGCGGCTGGCCAGAAACATCTTCTACATGCCATACTGGATGATCTACGGAGAGGTGTTCGCCGACTCCATAGACCGTAAGACTAGAGTTCATAGTAAGACTCCCGGCACTTCCTTTTTCCTTTGTTTCCTTTGGTTCATTTCATTTCCTTTGGTTTCTTGATTGTTCACCGAATCCATAGACCCTGAGACTAGAAAGCAAAAAAAGCAAAATAAAAAGGTTTAAAAATACTAACATAAAAACTTAACAAATAAGCGACAAAAAATAGAAAACAAAATAGCTAAAAAGTTGAAAAAAGCGACAACAAAGTGAAAAAAACCCCCTTCTTGTGTGTAAGTCCCACCCCGTTGCGGAGATAGCGGAGATAGCGTGGGTGCCCCAGGGCTCCGTGCCCCTCAAACGCCGGCGATCTTGCGTCACTTGACGAAAACGGGGCCCTTGCCAAGTGACATATTACACATTATTAGCTGAAAGAAGCTAATTACTGCATATGATCTCACGTTGTGATAATCCAGCTCTTCTTATCAAACATATATATATATATATATATATAAAACAGTGCCATGTCAGTTATATAGTGTGGCACCTATTGAGAGCTCTTGACCTGTTCAGCACCATTGCTGTTCATCAGCTGTCGCTGTCCGTGGTGCTGAAACATTTTTACTGGACTGGCCAGCTGCTTTGTTTGTTCGTCAACACAAACTTGTCAAAAAATGCGTCTTTTCTTTGTGTTTTATTTGACATATAGGCTTACTTGGCTCAACAAGTGACACATTATAACGTGCATTCATCATAATATTAAAATGACTTGGGAGCAATGGGCCCCACGATGAAGCTCCGCTCCCACTGTACTGAGAGTCTAGCTTCGCCCCTGGTCTCGCCCCTTCCTGTGTGTAAATCCCGCCCCTTCATGGGTGTAGGCCCCGCCTCTTCATGTGTGTAAGCTCCGCCCCGTCCTGTGTGTAAGTCCCGCCCCTTATTGTGTATAAGTCCCGCCCCTTCCTGTATCCACCGTGGGACTTTTGATCCCGTTTGAATTGAAAATACAGATGTCCTGATGTCTGATGTTTGTTTGTCCAAATTAACACTGAGTTTACACAGTTTCTTTTAAAGTAAAATAAAATAAAATAATGAATTTGTTTTAAAAAACGTTTTTTTTCTTGTTTTCTTGAACAATCTGTTCATGTTTCTGTTATTGATTATTGATTATTGGTTATTCTCTCTCTTCTGTTTCTCTCTGACTGTTGACGGACAGTTTACGCGATGGAAATCAATCGTAAGTACAGAGGTTTAACTTTAATATTTGGGGGGGGGGTTTACTCTCCACCAATCAGAGAGGCCGGTTGTTTCAACATTGGGGGTGAATTATAACGGGGGCCTGAGGTAAAAAAACACTTCATTTCCTGCTTTCTGGTGAATAGTTCTGCATCAATTTATAGTGCAATCGTGACATGACACTGTCATGAACGTGTCATAAACATTATAAACAAGTCATAAACATTCATGACTTCTGTCATTAAGTGTCATTTGGTTTTTGTCATGACAAGTTGACATTAATCAAAGTGACATTACCAGAAGTTGTCTTGGTCATGACAACTTGACATAATGTCATCCTGTTTAATGTCAACTTGTCTTAATAAGGACACTCCAAAGAAATGTAATGTCAACTTGTCATGACCAAGACAGCTTCTGGTAATGTCACTTTGATTAATGTCAAGTAGTCATAATCAAGACAACCCAAACAATGTCAACTTGTCATGACCAAAACCGAATGACACTTAATGACAGAAGTCATAAACGTTTATGACTTGCTTATAATGTTTATGACACGTTCATGACAGTGTCATGTCATAGTTATGACAGTGTCATGTCACGATTATGTCGATACCTTCAAGTAAAGTGTAACCAAATATTATTATTGATTAATCACTCATCCAAAGAGACTCCAGGGTTATAATAATAATAATATAATATAATAATAATAGTATAATAATACAGCTGCTGATACTGAGCGTGTTGTTTGTGTGTCAGCTCCGTGTGGAGACAACATGTACGATGAAGATGGGAAGAAGCTTCCTCCGTGTATCCCCGGCGCCTGGCTCACGCCCGCCATCATGGCGTGCTACCTGCTGGTCGCCAACATCCTGCTGGTCAACCTGCTCATCGCTGTCTTCAAGTCAGTAACACACAGAGAAACCTGTCACCAAGTCAGTAACAACAACCTACAAACTTACCCAAAAAAGAAAAATATCTAAAACCTCTCCAAAGTCAGTATCTCCCACCTCACATCTACAAAACATTTCAGAAAACTGACTAAACTCACCCTAACGGTTGCTAAACTCCACCAGACTCCATGTAAATAATCAGTATTTTTATCATCGTAAAACAAAGTGGACAGAAACTAAATCAAACTACCAAAAGCCGTCTTGGTTCATCTTTCCACTGTTCCAACAATCACCACTCTGGTTTGGTTGAAATAAACCCTTAATTCACCCATTTACATGTGGAGATATGCTGGCTCTATACACGCTAAAAGTCCTGATTATTTACATAGGAGTCTGGTGGAGATATGCTGGCTCTATACACGCTAAAAGTACTGATTATTTACATGGAGTCTGGTGGAAATATGCTGGCTCTATACACGCTAAAAGTACTGATTATTTACATGGAGTCTGGTGGGTTTGGTGATGGTGATTTCGGGGCTGTTTCATGTTAAACTAAAATTAAATTAAATTTTATTTATAGTATCAAATCATAACAAGAGTTATCTCGAGACACTTTACAGATAGAGTAGGTCTAGACCACACTCTATAATTTACAAAGACCCAACAATTCTAGTAATTCCCCCAAGAGCAAGCATTTAGTGTGACAGTTGTGAGGAAAAACTCCCTTTTAGGAAGAAACCTCAGCCAGACCCAGGCTCTTGGTAGGCGGTGTCTGACGGGACAGACCCAGGCTCTTGGTAGGCGGTGTCTGACGGGACAGACCCAGGCTCTTGGTAGGCGGTGTCTGACGGGACAGACCCAGGCTCTTGGTAGGCGGTGTCTGACGGGACAGACCCAGGCTCTTGGTAGGCGGTGTCTGATGGGACAGACCCAGGCTCTTGGTAGGCGGTGTCTGACGGGACAGACCCAGACTCTTGGTAGGCGGTGGCTGACGGGACAGACCCAGGCTCTTGGTAGGCGGTGTCTGACGGGACAGACCCAGGCTCTTGGTAGGGGGTGTCTAATGGGACAGACCCAGGCTCTTGGTAGGCGGTGTCTGACGGGACAGACCCAGGCTCTTGGTAGGTGGTGTCTGACAGGACAGACCCAGACTCTTGGTAGGCAGTGTCTGACGGTGCCGGTTGGGGATGTGTAAAAGGATCTTACTCTTTAACTAAAAGGTCTATATCTAACAGAAAGTCCAGTGAGTAAAGTAAAGTAATCACCAAACCCACCAGACTCCATGTAAATAATCAGTACTTTTAGCGTGTATAGAGCCACCATATTTCACAGCCTGGTCGCACAGAACTCCGTGAAATGATCACCAATTGTTAACAGCTCATTACGTGTTTGCACGGAATGTTTTTAAAATCCATGTGGCCATCACGGAAAACAATGCCAATGTAAAGTCAATGAGAAGATGACGTAGCATTAAGAGCGACTACGGTAGCGAGTACTATGTAAGCCCGAAATTCCGCGTAAGGAGGTTGGTTGGTGGGATGGGCGGGTCAAACACAGGACTTCACCCAGGAGAGGAGATCAGGTCCCGGGTGTCAAGTTTCCTAAAGTGGCTTTCTTCTTTTCCGTCCCGTTCTTCCCGCATGTCACGGAACTGTAAACCCACCCACAACCTTTTCCTAAACTTAAGGGGCCGTATTTATTTAACGGAATTCTGTGAGATCAGGTTGATATTTCCACATGTAAATGGGTGAATTAAGGGTTTATTTCAACCAAACCAGAGTGGTGATTGTTGGAACAGTGGAAAGATGAACCAAGACGGCTTTTGGTAGTTTGATTTAGTTTCTGTCCACTTTGAAATGAAGTGTGTTTTACGATGATAAAAGTCCTGATTATTTACATGGAGTCTGGTGGGTTTGGTGATGGTGATTTCGGGGCTGTTTCATGTTAAACTAAAAGGATCTTACTCTTTAACTAAAAGGTCTATCTCTGTAGGGATCCATCCCATAATGTTCAATGTTCAATGTCAGACACTTAGAATAATAATCTGAGTCTGTCAGCAGCAACAACAGAACTTTTAGTGACTCTAACTGCTGCTGAACATTAGTCCTGTAGGGTAACATTACAGCTTGTTACTAACTGCTGCTGAACATTAGTCCTGTAGGGTAACATTACAGCTTGTTACTAACTGCTGCTGAACATTAGTCCTGTAGGGTAACATTACAGCCCGGTTCAGGGCTGCAGGTTACAGCGTTCTCACTCAGCACTGGACTATTTGTTTTCCATTTTTCATCTCCATAGCAACACATTCTTCGAGGTGAAGTCCATCTCCAACCAGGTGTGGAAGTTCCAGCGCTATCAGCTGATCATGACGTTCCACGACCGTCCCATCCTGCCGCCGCCGCTCATCGTCTTCCCGCACATCTTCATCGTGCTGCGAAGAATCTGTTGCCGCTGCCGCAGGCGCCGGATGGACGGAGACGGCAACGACCGCGAGAGGCGCCTACGTAAGATATTTTATATATATATATATATATATATATATATATATATATATATATATATATATATATATTATAGGGAGACTATGAGAGTGCCTACTTAAGATCTTTATTCATTATTTTTCATTAATGTTTCATAACATTTATAACTAATGTTGAGGTTAGACATCACTCCTAGACTGTCTGCTTCACTGACTGATCAATGTTTCCTCAGATATTAGATATAATATATATAGTATATAGGATATATAGTATATATAGAGATATAGTATATAGAATATATAGTATATATAGAGACATAGTATCTATAGTATATATAGAGATATAGTATATAGGATATATAGTATATATAGAGATATAGTATATAGGATATATAGTATATATAGAGATATAGTATATATAGTATATATAGAGATATAGTATATAGGATATATAGTATATATAGAGATATAGTTTGTTATTGTGTGTTTCAGAGCTGGTTCTGAGTGCCGAGGAGCTGAAGAGTCTTCATGAGTTTGAGGAGCAGTGTGTCGAGGAATACTTCAGAGAGAAAGAAGACGAGAAACAATCGTCCAACAACGAGAGAATCAGAGTCACATCTGAGAGGTCAAACATATTCCTTATACATTCATATTAACGTTTATACATTTAAAGCCAGCCGTCCAAAGCTACTTTTTCTCCCTTTTTTGCAAAGTTTTTTGGTCACTTGTTGTTTTCGTGCACACGTTTTGGTCTGAAATCCGCCCCACCTTTATGTCAGGTTTCAGCAGGACGACCCAAATATGAGACTCTTCCAGGCTGAAGTTCAGATAAGCACGCTTTATTATGACTTTTTATTTATTATGACTCTACAACTTACAAACTTACAACTACAAATCTACAAATCTACAAATCTACAAACCTACAAACGAACAGGACAAACAGAGAGACGGACCAACAAAGAACAGAGGAACAGAGGGGTGTAGAAATACACAGACCTATAGTCCTTTTTCACAGCAGACATGTTGACATGTCATAGTAGGAACAGCACAGGTGTATTCAGACCATTAATGATGGCTGCGTTCCTCTTAGGAGAGGTCCTGGTGTTGTTCATGCTGACTCACTGACATATCTCACGGGGACACTAGATGGACCTGAGCCATCGTTAAGGTGATCAGTCTCAGCTGTGCTTTTCCTACTATGACAAGTCAACATGTCTGCTGTGAAAAAGGTCCATTAACAGGAAGACAGAGGACTGGACGAGACCAACAACACAATTATTGGGAACAGGTGAGAGCAGAAACGGAGGGAAACTAACAAGGCAGGAAGTGCAGACCATATAAGGGGATGGGCGGAGACAAATACACATGACAGACAGGTGACCACAGAGCACATGGGAAACAGCAACAAGCACAAAACACAATATACAAAATGGCCACCAGGGTGGCACAAAGGCAGTCAGTCACAGCAGGATCCTGACATTTGTCGCTTTTAATCGCTCTTTTCAAAGTTTTTGTTATGTTTTTACTGTATGATTGATCCATTTTTTGCGCTGTGTTTTGACGGAATTTCATAGGATATTATGGGAAATGTTCTGCAAACGTTTTGTTTCAGGGTGGAGAACATGCTCATGTTATCAGTTGGCGCTTTTTCAAAAAAACGATTTCCCTTTTTCCAACGTTTTTCGTGTTTTTATGCTTTTTTTTTTAGGTAATTTCGTAGAATATCATACGACATGTCTATAACCTGTAGATGAGAATGTCCTTTACCTTACCCCAACGTGTCACCTCACAATGTTTTTGGCGCCTTTTCCAATTTTTTTTTCACTTTTTCTGATGTTTTTGGCGCTTTTTTTTAAGACAATTTTGTCGCCTTTTTTGGCACTTTTTTCAACGTTTTTGGCTCTTTTTCTGATGGTTAAGAAACGGTTTTGGGGCCTTATGAGGCCAAAACTTTAAGTGAGAAAGCTATATGAGACATGCAATAATACAGTCAACATATTTGACTTTTTCTCTTAAATAAAAGTATGTTAATAACACATGAACATGTCTGGCCCCTAGTGAAGGTGAGTTTGACACCCTTACCTTACCTGTTCCTCTGTGTTTCAGAGTGGAGAACATGCCTATAACCTGTAGATGAGAGTATGTTGTCCCTACCTTGTTGTCCTTAGCTTATTGCTCCTACCTTGTTGTCCCTACCTTGTTGTCCTTAGCTTGTTGCTCCTACCTTGTTGTCCCTACCTTGTTGTCCTTAGCTTATTGCTCCTATCTTGTTACCCCTACCTTGTTGTCCCTACCTTGTTGCTCCTAGCTTGTTGTCCCTACCTTGTTACCCCTACCTTGTTGCTCCTACCTTGTCCTTACCTTGTTGTCCCTACCTTGTTGTCCTTACCTGGTTGTCCTTACCTTGTTGTCCCTACCTTGTTGTCCCTACCTTGTTGTCCTTACCTTGTTGTCCTTACCTGGTTGTCCCTACCTTGTTGTCCTTACCTGGTTGTCCCTACCTTGTTGTCCTTACCTTGTTGCCCCTACCTTGTCCTTACCTTGTTGTCCCTACCTTGTTGTCCTTACCTGGTTGTCCTTACCTTGTTGCTCCTACCTTGTTGTCCGTACCTTAACTTTTCCTCTGTGTGTTTCAGGGTGGAGAACATGTTCATGCGTCTGGAGGAAGTGAACGAGCGCGAGCACTCGATGAAGGCGTCTCTGCAGACGGTGGATCTGCGTCTGGCTCAGTTGGAGGATCTCTCCGGCCGGATGGCGACGGCTCTGGAGAAACTGGCCGGCGTGGACCGCGCAGAGCTGGTCCGCTCCAGAGGCTCGTCGGTGTACGAGCCGGCCGCTCTGCTGCGGCACGGCAGCATCAGCAGCGCCGATGGCTACAGCCTTTACCGGTACCAGCTGGAGCATGACGACCCCGGCTCCGTGGCCGGAGACGTGGAGGGAACCGACAGGAAGCTAGCGCCAAGTCCAGAGGGAACCGACAGGAAGCTACCACCGAGTCCAGAGGGAACCGACAGGAAGCTAGCATCGAGTCCAGAGGGAACCGACAGGAAGCTACCACTGAGTCCAGAGGGAACTGACAGGAAGCTACTGCTGAGTCCAGAGATAGCGGCTGGAAACACAACAGGTAGGACGGTTTAAAAGGAGGAAAAATGGACAAAAACCTTTTTTTTCAAGGTATGAAAACGGATGAAAGCAGCAAAAAATTTGAAAAAAGTGATTTTATCGTAAACCTACATTTTGGAACTCCTCCTAGGCCGTGCGTCCGATCTGCACGAAACTTGGTAAATACCATCTCCAGACCGACCTGACAAAAAGATATCAAAAGAATTTTGCTCTGTTTAGAAATGTGGAAATTACGTACGAACAAATTTGTGTAGCTAGCTACAAAAACACAAACTTTTGCATATCTCGGCCAAATGAAATGCTAAATGCTAAAACCTCCTTAAAACTGACTCAGTTCTTAATGTAAACATGAACCAGTTTCCTGTTTCCAGGGGACCTGAAGGAGTTTGGCTTGACCCTGGAGGTGCGAGGACGGACGGAGAGGACGCGGTCTCTGTCCAGCGTTGACATCCTGATCTCGCCGTGTGACGCCGAACACAGACCCGATGTGAAAACCCGTCTAGAGGCAGCGGCGTCCTTCCCTCTGGAGAGGGCAAAGGTCACACAGTATTTATCTTCTCCGTGCCTCAGCGAACCCGCCCACAGGTCTCCCAGACAGGAAGCGGAGGAAGGAGCGTCCACGCCACCCAGCGGGGAACAGCAGGGGGAGGAGCCATCAGAGGAGGACAGAAAGTACCCGACACTGCGCTCCAAGAGTCTGAACGCCAACCCGAGGAAGACGAAGGAGAGCAAGGAGACGCGGCGTTCAGCCAGCAGCGTCACAGAACACAGACCTGCTGAACCTCAACATTAGTCACCTGACATGGTCCCACCTCTCCTCGCTCCTCAAGGAGACCACGCCAAATAAAATGGCAACAATGGTGAAAAAAGCGCCAAGAAAGTCTGAAAAAGTGACAAAAACATGAGTTTTTTATGCATTTCTGCTCAACCAAAAGAACTGCGAGCTTGCAGCAACTAGGGCTAGCAGCAACTAGGGCTAACAGCAACTAGGGCTAGCAGCAACTAGGGCTAACAGCAACTAGGGCTAACAGCAACTAGGGCTAGCAGCAACTAGGGCAGCAACTAGGGCAGCAACTAGGGCTAACTCAGGTTCAGGTTCAGGTGACTTTATTGGTACCCGTAGGTAAACTAGGTTTACAGTCTAAGAGGCAGGACATCAGTGTCTGCGCTATGGTGGGGCATTCGAGGGCCGTGCCCCCCCTAGCAGTCATTGATGTCCCTTCTACCACAGGCCATGGCGTGGCAAAAAATATCCCTTTTAGTTATTATTTTAATAGTAAATGTGCAAACTGTAACTAAATTAAATAAAATGAAATTAATGGGGAGAATGCATCATTTTAGTTGTGCATGCGCAGCATAGCAGGTTTCAAGTCTTGGTCAATGCTCAACTTTACTCGGCGGCCCTTGAATGCACCACCATAGCGCTGACACTGGTTGAGCTGCAGCACGCAGAATCCATTTCAAGTTGTTGGTTGGAATCGAAAAGAATAGAACTAACAGTTTGTCCGTCCACATAGGCAGTTAGCCTAATTATCGACAAAAAAAGGATTCACGAAAATGGCTTAGACCTCCTCCTCTTCAGCCTCTTCCAGCAGCAGACTCTGACAATCTGGCCAGGTCTGAGTTTTATTCAGTTTTATAGTATTTAAACATAAAACATGTAAACAGTCTTCTGTGATTATCCTTCAACAGTCTCTCCTCTTATTTTAAGAATTAATTATAATGACTATTATCCTGCATACTTATTCCGCCACATTTTTGTCCCGCTACTAGTCACAGTGCATTGCCAACACATGCACCCAGAATACATCAAAACGTGTGGAATGACCAGGAATGCTGGGCTATGACTTTTCTTAGACATTTACCGTGCGGTTTTCATGAAATCGGCAAAAAACGGCACAAAATGTCCCCATAGACTTGAATGAATGAATGAAATCTTTGTGAAGTCTCTTAACATCGCTGAAACCAACCCGTCTTTGGGGCCGTGCTGTATCTCCAGACTTTAATGTAGAGACATAACTGAAGGTTTAAACCAAAGACAAGACAGGGCCTTTATTGGGCTGAATGGGCGTTCTGATATCCAGCACGGTTTCTACCCAATCACAGTTTACGTATCGTCCAGTTTTCAGACCGTGTTAGATGTTCCAGTGTGTGTGTATGGGGCAGGAATCTTCATAGTTAGAGGGGAGGACAGAGGGGGGAGCTGCAGTACCATCCTCTGAAATCTCTCCAAACTAATGTCTCTCCTCTACAGTTTTCACTCTTCATGCATCATGGTTGGTCAACATGTAGGAAATGTTGTGAAAATATCTGGAAGTAAGCAGATGGTTCCCTCACACACACACACAGACACACACACA
>NW_027595409.1:230000-241477 GCF_031162955.1 Sander vitreus | reverse complement strand
TCAACCTTTTTTTCTAATGCAACTGTTAATTTGTATGTATTTATTTGTTTTGCCTGTATTTACTGTTTATTTTATATTATTGTTTAATATGTTTGTTTGTTTGTGTATGCACCACATACGTTTTTTATTGTGGCAATGAAACCTTTTCTGATTCTGATTGTGAACCAGTTTAGCAGTGTTAACATTGCATATTTACTCTATGTGTCAACCTCTAGATAGAATACATTATAGTCACAGTTTCAACATTGTACAACTTAACCAATAACCTAACATTGTGATTTATCAAATCAATAACAACCACAACAATTTGTATTTGGCTGAATCATAATTTGTCTTAAAAGAACATATACTAACCTACCTGGGACAGCATTGTAGGTCTGTTCTGTCTAACACACACATACACACACAGACACACATAAACACAAACACACACACACAAACACTGTACTACTACTACTACTAACATACAGTAGGCTAACTTTACTTGGACTTGGCTAGTGATCGTTATAGAAAGCCAATAGCAGACTATAGAGTGTTTTATCAACTCCTACATTAGGCCAATACGATGGGATCAGGGGAGAACTCACTTGGACGCGTGTTCTGCATGCCAATAATCAATGTCCACCATTTGTCTGCATTTCGGTGCTGTGACCCATTTATTTTTCCTTAATGGCCTGCTCACCGTCGCACAAGCATTACAGTCCATTTCATTTCATTTCTGGTTTAGTTCCATTCATTTTCCTAAATCAAACAATGACCCAGCTGACACGACTGACACGGTGAAAAGCTGTATGCCTTCCCCAATTTCCACACACCTGTGTACCTGTGGCTGATTACCTTTATGCCTTCCCCAAAGGCAATGCTCCACCCAGTGCTCAAACATAAAACTGCATATTAATTGGCATAACCAACATGGTAGCCTATAAACACAAAACAAAGTGGTGTAATGGCTCCAACACAGATGTTAAATGCTATCTTACAAAGCTTTAATAGTAACTCAAAACAATGAATGTTTTGTCTCTAAATAGTTTGACTTTTGTCTCTAACGAGTACAAAACAGTCATTACACAAAGTGAAATAAAGAAATGAACAAGACTAAGACCTTTACCTACAGGAACTTCTCCACCCTCCAGTCTGCAACCACAAACACCCTCCAAGTGCCCAGAACCAAGCTCTGCAGCATGGATGATAGGGCCTTTTTGTCTGCTGCTCCGAGGCTGTGGAACGCCCTCCCTGAACAAAACCTAAAAACATATCTTTTTAAAAAAGCTTTTTACTAAATGTATTTTATAGGTTTTCCTTTTAACTACTTATTGACCTTGATCTTTTTTTTTATTTTAATTATTGACTTTGATTTTTTTAATTGCATTACTATATGCTCTGCAGCACTTTGAGATTGCTGTAATGTGAAGTGCAATACAAATAAAATGTAATATTATTATTAAGACCTCTCCGGGGACCATCACCTTGTCTTGGTGGAGAGGTCTGTGTGTCCCTATGAACCTGAGAGCTGTGTTGTCTGGAGCTTTGTGCTCCTGGTAGGGTCTCCCAAGGCAAAGTGGTCTCAGATGAGGGGCCAGACAAAGAATGGTTCAAACACCCTATGAGTGACCGAGGTAGAGATGGAGTGACCCTGCCCGGAGGAAGCCCGGGGCCCCCGTCTGGAGCCAGGCCCAGATGGAGGGCTCGTCAGCAAGCATCTGGTGGCCGGGTTTGCCACGGAGCCCGGTCGGGCACAGCTCGAAAAAGCTACGTGGCACCTATCTCTCCATCCCATGGGCCCACCACCTGTGAGAGGAACCGCTGGGTTCGGGTGCGCTGCCATATGGGTGGCAGTGAAGGTCAGGGGCCTCGACGGACCAGACCTGGGCAGCAGACGCTGGCTCTGGGGACGTGGAACGTCACCTCTCTGTGGGGGAAGGAGCTGGAACTTGTGCGGGAGGTGGAGCGCTACCGGTTAGATCTGGTGGGGCTTACCTCTACGCACAGTCTCGGTTCTGGAACCATACTCCTGGATAGGGGTTGGACTCTTTTCTTCTCCGGAGTTGCCCAGGGTGTGAGGCGCCGGGCGGGTGTGGGGATACTCACAAGCCCCCGGCTGAGCGCCGCTACATTGGAGTTTAACCCGGTGGACGAGAGGGTCGCCTCCCTACGCCTGCGGGTTGTTGGGGGGAAAACTCTGACTGTTGTTTGTGCATATGCACCAAACAAGAGTTCGGAGTATTCGGCCTTCTTGGAGACCTTGAGTGGAGTCCTGCATGGGGCTCCAGTCGGGGACTCCATAGTTCTGCTGGGGGACTTCAACGCGCACGTGGGCAATGATGGAGACACATGGAGAGGCGTGATTGGGAGGAACGGCCTCCCTGATCTAAACCAGAGTGGTTGTTTGTTGTTGGACTTCTGTGCTAGTCATGGATTGTCTATAACGAACACCATGTTCGAACATAGGGATGCTCATAAGTGTACTTGGTACCAGAGCACCCTAGGCCAAAGGTCAATGATCGATTTTATAATCGTTTCATCTGATCTGAGGCCGTATGTTTTGGACACTCGGGTGAAGAGAGGGGCGGAGCTGTCAACCGATCACCATCTGGTGGTGAGTTGGGTCAGGGGGTGGGGGGAAGACTCTGGACAGACCTGGTAAGCCCAAACGGGTAGTGCGGGTAAATTGGGAACGTCTGGAGGAGGCCCCTGTCCGACAGACTTTCAACTCACACCTCCGGGCGGAGCTTTTTGTGCATCCCTGTGGAGGCTGGGGGGCATTGAACCCGAGTGGACAATGTTCAAAGTTTCCATTGCTGAAGCTGCGGTGAGGAGCTGTGGTCTTAGGGTCTTAGGTGCCTCAAGGGGCGGTAACCCACGAAACACCGTGGTGGACACCGGTGGTCAGGGAAGCCGTCCGACTGAAGAAGGAGTCTTTCCGGGATATGTTATCCCAGAGGACTCCGGAGGCAGTTGCAAGGTACCGAAGGGCTCGAAGGGCTGCAGCCTCTGCCGTGAAAGAGGCAAAGCAGCAGGTGTGGGAGAAGTTCGGAGAAGACATGGAGAAGGACTTTCGGTCGGCACCAAGGTGCTTCTGGAAAACCGCTCGCCACCTCAGGAGGGGGGAAGCGGGGAAACCATCCAAGCTGTGTACAGTAAGGATGGGATGCTGTTGACCTCAACTGAGGAGGTAATAGGGCGGTGGAAGGAGCACTTTGAGGAACTCCTAAATCCGACTAATACGCCCTCTATGGTAGAGGCAGAGCTGGAGGATGATGGGGGGATTGTCGTCAATTTCCCTGGTGGAGGTTGCTGAGGTAGTTAAACAACTCCACAGTGGCAAAGCCCCAGGAATTGATGAGATCCGTCCAGAAATGCTTAAAGCTCTGGGTGTGGAGGGGTTGTCTTGGTTGACACGCCTCTTCAACATTGCGTGGAAGTCTGGGACGGTGCCTAAGGAGTGGCAGACCGGGGTGGTGGTTCCCTTTAAAAAGGGGGGACCAGAGGGTGTGTGCCAATTACAGGGGTATCACACTTCTCAGCCTCCCCGGTAAAGTCTACTCCAAGGTGCTGGAAAGGAGGGTTCGGTCGATAGTCGAACCTCAGGTTGAAAGAGGAACAATGCGGATTCCGTCCTGGTCGTGGAACAACGGACCAGATCTTTACTCTCGCAAGGATCCTGGAGGGAGCCTGGGAGTATGCCCAACCGGTCTACATGTGTTTTGTGGATCTGGAGAAGGCGTATGACCGGGTGCCCCGGGAGATACTGTGGGAGGTGCTGCAGGAGTACGGGGTGAGGGGGTCCCATTCTCAGGGCCATCCAATCTCTGTACGACCAAAGCGAGAGCTGTGTCCGGGTTCTCGGCAGTAAGTCGGCCTCATTTCAGGTGAGAGTTGGCCTCCGCCAGGGCTGCGCTTTGTCACCAATCCTGTTTGTAGTATTTATGGACAGGATATCGAGGCGTAGTCGGGGTGGAGAGGGGTTGCAGTTCGGTGGGCTGGGGATCTCATCGCTGCTTTTTGCAGATGATGTGGTCCTGATGGCATCATCGGCCTGTGACCTTCAGCACTCACTGGATCGGTTCGCAGCCGAGTGTGAAGCGGCTGGGATGAGGATCAGCACCTCTAAATCGGAGGCCATGGTTCTCAGCAGGAAACCGATGGAGTGCCTTCTCCAGGTAGGGAATGAGTCCTTACCCCAAGTGAAGGAGTTCAAGTACCTTGGGGTCTTGTTCGCGAGTGAGGGGACAATGGAGCGGGAGATTGGTCGGAGAATCGGCACAGCGGGTGCGGTATTACATTCAATTTATCGCACCGTTGTGACGAAAAGAGAGCTGAGCCAGAAGGCAAAGCTCTCAATCTACCGGTCAGTTTTTGTTCCTACCCTCACCTATGGTCATGAAGGCTGGTCATGATCCAGGGTACAAGCGGCCGAAATGGGTTTCCTCCGTGAGGAGCTCGGAGTAGAGCCGCTGCTCCTTCGCGTCGAAAGGAGCCAGTTGAGGTGGTTCGGGCATCTGGTAAGGATGCCCCCTGGGCACCTCCCTAGGGAGGTGTTCCAGGCTGGGAGGAGGCCCCGGGGAAGACCCAGGACTAGGTGGAGGGATTATATCTCCAACCTAGCCTGGGAACGCCTCTGGATCCCCCAGTCGTAGCTGGCTAATGTGGCTCGTGAAAGGGAAGTTTGGGGTCCCCTGCTGGAGCTGCTACCCCCGCGACCCGACCCCGGATAAGCGGACGAAGATGGATGGATATTATTATTAAGAGAGTTAAACGATTTTGAAGAAGGAACACGTTTGCAAAGAAGAAGTTTAGTCTGAAAAGTAACAAACAGTTTAAACATAATCCTATCAACACTTCCTCTACATTATTATCATTACCTAAAATGCATGTTTGGTGCTTTAATTTAATTTGTACAAATAAAACTGTTAAACTGCTAAAAAGGAACGACATATTTATACATTGCTGCTACTGCTAACAAGTTTTTCCAGCTGTTCCAGCACAATCTGTTCATATGGGACCTCTGCATGGCGCGGAGCAGGACCACGGCGGCAGCTGCAATCATGATTTAGGTGCCACCTTAATCCAAGGAAAACTGCTGGGCGAAAAAACATAAGGACTCAGGAGAGAGGAGCTCAGTGTGTCAAAGGAAGTCCCCCGCAGTATAAAACTATAACAGCATAATTAAGAGCTTCTGCAAGGCAAACCTGAGCCAGTTCTATAAGGGTTGGTAGATTAATCTGACGACTATGAAGAGAAGCAGAGTTTTAAGTTTACTCTTAAATGTGGTGACGGTGTCTGCCCCCCGAACCCAGACTGGGAGCTGGTTCCACAGGAGAGGAGCCTGATAGCTGAAGGCTCTGGCTCCTGAACCCAGACTGGGAGCTGGTTCCACAGGAGAGGAGCCTGATAGCTGAAGGCTCTGGCTCCTGAACCCAGACTGGGAGCTGGTTCCACAGGAGAGGAGCCTGATAGCTGAAGGCTCTGGCTCCTGAACCCAGACTGGGAGCTGGTTCCACAGGAGAGGAGCTTGATAGCTGAAGGCTCTGGCTCCCATTCTACTTTTAGAGACTCTAGGAACCACAAGTAGCTCTGAGCGCAGTGCTCTAGTGGGACAATAAGGTACTAAGAGCTCTTCAAGATATGATGGTGCTTGACCATTTAGAGCTTTGTAGGTCACGAGAAGGATTTTAAGTTCAATCCTGGATTTTACAGGAAGCCGATGCAGAGAAGCTAATACAGGAGAAATATGATCTATTTTCTCAGTTCTTGTCAGAACACGCACTGCAGCATTCTGGATCAGCTGGAGCGTCTTAAGGGACTTATTTGAACAACCTGATAGTAAGGAATTACAGCAGTCCAGCCTGGAAGTAACAAATGAATGGACTAGTTTGGAGACAGGATGTGCCTAATTTTGGCAATGTTACGAAGGTAAAAAAAGGCTGTTCTTGAGGTTGTTTTAAGTGGTCGTTAAACGAGTAGTTATGTGCTTTATTATAATAGCATAACATGAATCAAAAGACCTGAGTATTTTCTGAAGAAAACAACTGAACCTCTCTGTTAATCGTTTGTTTTATACACAGAAAGGATGGACCTTTACTCAACCACTTACACCACCTGACCATCTGTTTACCATCAGGCCATATTCCATTCACTATCTTTACCACATCAGGTCAACAGCCTCCCTGACCAAACTGGCCGCCCCCTCATTTCCTGAAATCGAAGAACAGCCTGACTGAATAACAGGAAACACTTTCAACATAACAAGATTATATAAAGCTGCATCCTGACGGGAAAACAAAGTCATAATACAACAGAATGAAGATCTCTGTGAGTTTTAATGCTGTTGCTGCTGCTCGGCTCCGTCTCCGCTAAAGAAAGTGTTGAAAGCCAGCAGACTTTTCCTCAAGACGTCTACGCTGCGCTGAGAGAGATGACGGCCTCGTTGGTTCAACTGAAGGCTGACGTGAGATTCCTGCAGACTACAGGTACAGTAATGAACTGTTTTAGATCATGTCATAACAGTTCAGAGATATCCAAAAGGAGAGAAATATGTATTTTTCTATGTATTGGAGCAAAGTAGGGCTGCACATAGCTACTGATTATTTTCATTGTGCATTAATGGGTGGATTATCATCTGGATAAATGTATTATTTGTTTAGTCTCTCTCTGTTTCCCAAAGCCCAAGATTACATCCTTAAATGTCTTATTTTGTCCACAACTCAAAGATATTCAGTTTCCTGTCACAGAGAGAAGAAACTAGAAAATATTCATATTTAACAAGCTGACATTATACAACTTTCACTGTTTTTACATAAAAAATGACTCAAACTGTTTAACAGATTATCAAAATAGTTGGAGATTAATGTAATAATGACTAATCCATTAATCACTGCAGCTCTAGAGCAGTGTCTAAAGAAACTGTCTCTGTTTTTGCAGAACAAGCAGCACAGCTGAAGACTGAAGTGGACAATCTGAAGCAGCAACTGTTAGGTATTGTTCTCTGATTATTGTTCTCTTATTGTTCCAACTTCTGGTAAATTTAGAAGAAATCTACACACACAAATAGACAAAGTTTATCTTTCCACGCATCTAACCCTAAAAACACAACATTTCACAAATGTGTTTTGTAAAATGTCCTTCAGGGCCTCCATAGAGAGAAGACATTTTAGGGAAGACAAACACTGCAAGAGAGAGAGAGAGAGAGAGAGAGAGAGAGAGAGACAGAGAGAGAGAGAGAGAGAGGGAGAGAGAGCGAGACAGAGAGAGAGAGAGAGACAGAGGGAGAGATAGAGAGAGAGAGACATAGAGACAGAGAGAGAGAGAGAAAATGTTATTTTTTTAAAATATTTTTTATATAGTATATATAAAGTATATATATATATATATATATATATATATATATATATATATATATATAGTAAATTGTCAATATACAGTTAGTGCAAATATTTGTCTAGTTTGTGAAGTAGAATCAGGAATAACACAGCATACATGTACAGACAGTCTATATGAATGACAAATGCTTTGATGAAGTAAAGAGTCAACAGTTAGTGCAAAGCGTGGACTAGATAGTGATGTTGATCAATCGTAGCACAATATACATGATTAGATAGAACTATCTAAATGCTGAAATGTAGTAAAGAGTCAGTAGGCAGTCAGTGCAGGTTGTGGTCTAAATAGTGAAGTAGGTGTAGATGTGAGTAGTAGATATAACAAGGTATTGCAACAAAGGTGGGGAGAAAACCTGTTTTGCATGCCAGGGCAGATGCAAAGTGCAAAAGTGTGTGAACAGATACATGCAAATGTGCAATGGGGCATGACAGAGACAGGGGGATAGGGTGTGTAAAAACAATGCATGAACGATGGGGAACAATTAGCACGTACAGTGATCGGACAGGAGCTTATGGCGTTTTTCCATTACATGGTACCTGCTCGACTCGCCTCGACTCTGCTCGCCTCGCCTCGACTCTGCTCGCCTCGTCTCTGCTCGCCTCGTCTCTGCTCGCCTCGTCTCTGCTCGCCTCGACTCTGCTCGCCTCGCCTCGTCTCTGCTCGCCTCGACTCTGCTCTGCCTCGCCTCGACTCTCGCCTCGCCTCGTCTCTGCTCGCTGACTCGCCTCGCCCGCCTCGACTCTGCTCGCCCGCCCGTCTCTGCTCGCCTCGACTCTGCTCTCCCCGCCTCGCCTCGCCTCTGCTCGCCTCGACTCGACTCTCCTCGCCCGCCCTCGTCTCTGCTCGCCTCGCCTCTCCTCGCCTCGTCTCTGCTCGCCTCGTCTCGTCTCTGCTCGCCTCGTCTCTGCTCGCCTCGACTCTGCTCGCCTCGACTCTGCTCGCCTCGCCTCGACTCTACTCGCCTCGCCTCTGCTCGCCTCGACTCTGCTCGCCTCGTCTCTGCTCGCCTCGACTCTGCTCGCCTCGACTCGACTCTCGCCTCGCCTCGTCTCTGCTCGCTCTCTGCTCGCTCGACTCTGCCTCGACTCTGCTCGCCTCGTCTCTGCTCGCCTCGACTCTGCTCGCCTCGACTCTGCTCGCCTCGGCTCTGCTGCCTCGACTCTGCTCGGCTCGTCTCTGCTCGCCTCAGTCTCTGCTCGCCTCGACTCTGCTCGCCTCGACTCTGCTCGCCTCGTCTCTGCCTCGCCTCGACTCTGCTCGCCTCGACTCTGCTCGCCTCGCCTGTACTCTGCCTCGCTCCCTCGACTCTGCTCGCCTCGACTCTGCTCGCCTCGCCTCGACTCTGCTCGCCTCGACTCTGCTCGCCTCGCCTCGACTCTGCTCGCCTCGACTCTGCTCGCCTCGCCTCGCCTCTGCTCGCCTCGACTCTCCTCGCCTCGACTCTCCTCGCCTCGACTCTCCTCGCCTCGACTCTCCTCGCCTCGCCTCGACTCTGCTCGCCTCGACTCTGCTCTCCTCGCCTCGACTCTGCTCGCCTCGCCTCGACTCTGCTCGCCTCGCCTCTGCTCGCCTCGACTCTGCTCGCCTCGACTCTGCTCGCCTCGACTCTCCTCGCCTCGACTCTGCTCGCCTCGACTCTCCTCGCCTCGACTCTGCTCGCCTCGACTCTGCTCGCCTCGACTCTACTCGCCTCGACTCTGCTCGCCTCGGCTCTCCTCGCCTCGACTCTGCTCGCCTCGACTCTGCTCGCCTCGACTCTGCTCGCCTCAGCAGGGGCTGTTAACATTTTATTCTATTTTATTATTTCTCAGTTTATAGTTTTTGTACTCTTTATCTTCCCTAAAATGTCTTCTTCCTATGGAGGCCCTTAAGGACCAAACACAACATTTCACAAATGTGTTTTGTGCCAGTGGGTGTGGGTTAGATGCGTGGAAAGAAAACATTTGAAAACACACTATTTGTGTGTAGATTTCTTTGAAAGTGTTTGGCCGCCATGATTTTATCTAGTAAAATGAAATATTTCTCTGTAAATCTCTCAGCAGCAGAAGCAGCCGGGAGCAAGAACAATAATCAGAGAACAATACCTAACAGTTGCTGCTTCAGCTTGTCCACTTCAGTCTTCAGCTGTGCTGCTTGTTCTGCAAAAACAGAGACAGTTTCTTTAGATAGTTAAATCAGAGACAAAACGTTGTAATCTTCTTTTCACTGCAGCTTGAGTCTCTTTGGACATTTTCCTAGACTTGCAAAGATTAGTGTGTTAGTCTAACTATTGGTCAACCTGTGTGAGCTTTATATAGAAGCCTACAGCAACAACAAAAGGTGTGTGTGAAGACAAATCAGTCGTACTTTGCATGATGTATGGTGAAACGTCAGTATGAAGAACAAAGATGGGAACCAGTTTATTGTAACGTTACACTTATTTCCCTGTACAGCAGAAAACAATACCATATGAACACATTTTTAAAGGGTAACTTCTATATTTGTCAAACCTTATTTCCCCATGTTTTTGTGCCTGTGATGGCCCTCCTGCTAGAGCTGGGCCTGCTGTGTGTCTGTCTGTGTTTTTCTCTGCTACTTTGCAGCTCCATGGGCGGCAGAGATGGTGACTCGAGTCTGAGACTCGGACTCGAGTCACACTTAAGTCGCACAAACAGCTGACTTCAGACTTGACTCAGACTCGAGCTTCGAGACTCGTCAACAACCTGTTGTCATGCAATTATTGCTTTTTAAATCTAAATGTATTCATGTATTTCTATTTTCTTTTATTGGAGCAGATACGTTGGGGAAACGTATGACGAGCCTCATGTCCCCTGTCCTTCACCGTAATGTGCAACGTAACACATGAGCTATGCCTCATGTGCGCGCACTCACATATCAACAAATGCATTGAGGATGGCGACACCAAGTCCTCCTGGAGCTGTTCCTGTAGTCATTAGTTTAACTTTCAATAACTTGGTAAACAGAGGCAGTCAGAGAACAGCTACAGGCAGGGTGGCACCAAGATAACCTCATCAGGGACCTCCAAACGCTCCAGATAGGTCAGTCACTCACACGCTAATGTGAAAGAGACGTTACAGTTAGCTTATATCATCACAGGTAACAAGCTAACCATCGCTAAGTGTCCTGGTAAGGAGGTAGGTTTTGGGGGGGATGGGTCAAACAAACACAGGACTTTCACCCAGGAGATCGAGATTCATGTCCCGTTTGAAAAGAAAAGGAAACAGAGAGTTTTTTAACGTGACGTTCTGCGTCACCATGGTCACCTTCAGGAAATGAAGTCACGTCTGATTTGAACCCAAACCTCCATCTTTTAATCATCTTAACTCAGTAGTTCTGGTGTCTGAACCTAACCACACTGGGACCGTTTCACAACGTTAACCACGTGTTTAAAACCACCACCGTTACCTTCTCTGGTTTAGATATGAGGACGGAGAACGCTGCTGTGTATTGGGGGGGGGACAGGGGACAAACGACCGATCCTTGCATGGTTCTTGTCCCACGTGTCACTGAAAACTAACATTTCGTAACCCCACCCACCCACGATCTTTTCCTAAACCAACTGAACCATTGTTGTGCAGCATGTCAGTTAACCGTATATTTTTTAAGTGACGCCAAATCAGTCCCATCCCAGAGCGTAGACCTGTGTGAGCTTTATGTAGTAGCCTAAGGCAAAGGAAAACTGTGAAGGTGTGTAACACACAGCAATTGTATTGTCTTTCACATGATGTTGAAATGTCAGTATGACGAACAAAAGATGGGAGCCACTTCTTCCCCATACTAAAGACAATGATACATACAAAATACAAGTGTAACTTCTGTATTTTTCAAACTTTTCAAAGCTTTATTTTTTCTTTGTTATTGTGTCCAAGTGACTGATGGGATCAACAATCTTTGAAATTGGTCCAGTATTAAGCGAGAATGCTGCAGTCGTAGCAAAAGATATTTGTTTACGTGCATTGACGTAGTGTGTAGTGTGGTACATTCGATAGAGAGTAGTATGAAAGCCCCAAAATCCTTCTAACAACGCAGGACTTTCACCCAGGACACCAGGGGTTCATGTCCCGCTTGAAAAGAAAAGGAAAACAGAGAGGTTTTTTTAA
>NW_027595409.1:220000-222500 GCF_031162955.1 Sander vitreus | reverse complement strand
ACACACACACACACACACACACACACACACAGACAGCACACACACACACACGACAGCACACACATAGACACATACACGACAGCACACACACACACGACACACACACACACACAGACACACGACATAGACACATACACACAGACACACACACACACACACACACACAGACACAGACACACACACACACACACACACACACACACACACACACACACACACACACACACACACACACACACACACACACACACACACACACACACACAGACAGACACACAGACACACACACACACACACACACACACACACACACACACACACACACACACACACACACACACACACACACACACACACACAGACACACACATAGACACATACAGACACACACACACAGACACATGCACACACACACACACACACACACACACACACACACACACACACACACACACACACACACACACACACACACACACACACACACACACACACACACACACACACACACACACACACACACACACACACACACACATGCACACACATACACACACACACACACAGACACACACACACACACACACACACACACACACACACACACACACAGATCCCCCCCCTCTCATGTTTTCAGTATAAAAGCAGAGCAGAGTTTCTGTTCTTCCTCACATCATCCAGCTCTGATCTCAGCTGCTCCTCTTCATCACAGAGTCTCCTCTTCTTCCTCAGGTCAGTTGCTCCTCCGTCTCTCCGTCCTGAACCCTCTCTTCATCTTCTTCTAACCTTTCTACTTCTTTGTCTCTATTCCTGACGTTTGGGTCGCTGTTTCTCTCCTCCTTTCCAACCTTTCTGGACTTCAGTGTCTCTGTTCTGTTGCTTCTCTCTAGCTTGTTTCTGAACCTGTGTCCTTCTTCTTCTTCTTTAAACCTCTCCTCCTCTTCCTCCTCTTCTTTTTTTACGTTGCCTCCTCTTTCCAGACCTTTCTGTTGTCCTCCTCTTCTCGTCACTGATTCATTATTAAATGGGGTATTCATCTTAAAGTCCTGCTGCTCTCTTTCAGAGCCCTGCCCAACATTTCTCTCCTCTTCTCAAAGCTTTAGGCCTTTCTTTTTGACGTCTTTGGCCTTTTTCAAAGTTTTGGTTTCCATGTTTGTTTCTTTTTTCAACTTTTTTGCTTGTAGTCAGTCTCTCTCTCAACTAGAGTCAGGCGTTTCCCATCATGCCCTGGGTCTGATGATGGTTACGAACCTGGAGAAAACAGGTTTATTTAGGGTCCTGCGGTTGAATATCTTGATTTTACTGCACAAGATCTCGTCCTACTGCCTTTATTTGTTCCTAAAAATGAACTATGCCTACATAAAAAACTAAATGTTGTCTAATCTGTCTACAATTTCTACATTCTTGTTTCTTTTCGTTTTTGATCAATTGTACCTAAATGTCGTAGTCATTCATGTTGTCCATTGACTGCGGCAACTGACGGCAGAAATGGTGAAGACCTGAACACACATATTGGATAAAAGAATCCATTTAATGAGTTTTTTAAGGATTGTGATCAAGAGACAGTGGGACACACACCGCTCCTAAATGACCTCAACGTAAATTTGGCATTTCTGTACTGACATTTCAACACGCAGTTCGTGAAATGGTCACGATGGTCATGATTCGTGTACACGGACACGTTTATCTCGGGGTTTTTTCGTGATGCTCAGCTCGTTTTTGTAAACTAATGTATTTCAATGGGAAGCATCTTTCGTGATGACAGCACGACTACGGTAGCGAGTAGTATGAAGACCGGGGGTGGCGTCCCTGCATGTGACCTTCCCTTTCCCCGTTCTCCTTTTCCTAAACCCAACCTCCGTAGAGATGCCACCCCCGGTCTTCATACTACTCGCTACCGTAGTCGTGCTGTCATCACGAAAGATGCTTCCCATTGAAATACATTAGTTTACAAAAACGAGCTGAGCATCACGAAAAAAACCCGAGATAAACGTGTCCGTGTACACGAATCAATAGATTAAAAATGACGTGACCATTTCACGAACTGCCGTGAGACCGGGTTGGACATTTGGACGAGATAGATATCTGTGAAAAGCTAAAACGAGCCACTAACATCTGCCATCACAGTGCATCGGTCGGGCACTAGTGCTCAGTGACAATAACCAGCTGCAGTAACATTAGCTGTTTTTGCTGTTCTTTCAGTTTTTGTCCGTTTTCTTGGAAGTTTTTGTCTCCTTTTCAACGGTTCTCCTGCCGACCTTTTTGCCGCCTGACGTAACTCCCCAGTATATCTTCTCTGCCCCCCTCCCCCTCAGCTCTCCTCCTCCTCCTGCGTCATGGCGGCTCTGTGGCTCCAGTGTGTCTCTCTGCTGGCCGTGCTGCTGGTGTCGTGGCCCGGCTGCCAGGCCGCCGCTCAGCCACAGCACCTGTGCGGCTCTCACCTGGTGGACGCGCTCTACCTGGTTTGCGGGGAGCGAGGCTTCTTCTACAACCCCAAGAG